>NC_056743.1:936062489-936352489 GCF_019279795.1 Protopterus annectens
ATGACCACGGACGCCTCTCGCCTCGGGTGGGGGGGGCAATGCTTGGGCAGGACCGTCCAAGGCGTGTGGAACCATTCGGAGGCCTCATTGCATGTCAGTGTCCTAGAGATGAGAGCTGTGCTTTTGGCATTGCAAGCACTTCAGAGCCTTCTTCCCTTGGGGACAGTTGCGATCCAGACAGACAACATGTCGGTCGTCTGGTATATCAACAAACAAGGGGGAACCAGGTCCTATCCACTTTGTCAGGAGGCCATGAGAGTGTGGGAATGGGCGATGTCCACCAACCGCTTTCTCATAGCGACGCACATTCCGGGACGGTCTGTCTTGGCAGACAGACTGAGTCGAGCCATCCTCTCACCGTACCAGTGGTCTCTGAACCCTAGAGAAGCAAAGCAAATCTTCTCCAAATGGGGTCAACCTCATTGCGATCTTTTCACCTCTCCTTCGAACGCTAAGTGCAGCAACTACTTCGCTCTAATTCCCCCACCCAGGGAATCCCCCAGAGACACTCTGGTGCATGTTTGGCCACCCGGTCTACTTTATGCTTACCCTCCTCTCCCCTGATGCTAAAGTTTTTACAGAAAGCCAGACGGTTGGGGAGAAGAATAATCCTCATTGCCCCATTCTGGCCTCGTCAAGCTTGGTTCCCATATCTATGGTCTCATCTAGCGAATCTCCCATGGATTCTAGATCCCATCCCGGATCTGATCTCTCACCCTTCAGGCCTGTCAACCCCGAATCTGGACAACCTCAAACTCACAGCTTGGTTGATCCAGTTCCAGTGATAGCTAGGACTCCCGGTATCTCGTTCCCGGTCAAGGCTATTCTAGTAGCCGCTCACAAGCCATCCACTTGAAGAATTTATAATCGCAAATGGAAGCATTTTTCTATTTGGGTGGAGTATCAGCTCCGTTGCCAGCAGTACTAGATCTTCTGTCAGGATTATTTGACCAAGGTGCTAGCTCTTTTACGGTCAAAGTCCATTTGGCTGCAATCTCTCATTATCATGTTGGCAGTGATCTCGGCCCTTTGACTTCATCCAAATTATGTAAGACCTTCTTAAAAGGCACTTTCCTACTAAGATCTCCGGTTAAAGATGCAGTCCCTCCTTGGGATTTAACTCTTGTACTTCAGTCTCTAACAGCTCCTCCCTTTGAGCCTGCAACTTCGGTGGATCTGAAATACTTTTCTTGGAAGATGGTTTTTCTTGTTGCTATAACTTCGACCAGAAGGGTCTCGGAGCTTCAAGCCCTTTGCGCCAAGCCACCGTATTTCATTTTTCACAAAGAAGTCTCACTCAGGACCAACCCGTCTTTTCTGCCCAGAATTGCTTTGGAGTCTAATATCAACCAATCTATTAATTTACCAGTCTTCTTTCCAAATTATCAGAACAAAGGTCTATACAAGTTGCACTCTCTAGACGTACATCGGCAACTAAGATTCTATTTGCACGGGACAGCTGATCACAGGAAATCAGACCAGCTTTTTGTATCCTTTGCTAAATCCTCTTTGGGAAAACCTGTATCAAAAGTCACATTGTCCAGATGGATTTCCCAATGGATTCTTTTGGCATATGAGAGTTCTGGCCAGCCTGCACCTCAAAGAGTCCATGCCCATTCTACTCTATCGATTTCTTTTCGATCTAGGGTGTTGTTGGATGACATTTGTTCAGCAGCCACTTGGGCTTCATCTCATACATTTATAAACCATTACAAGTTGGATATTGTTTCCAGAGAGAGAGCATCCTTTGGCTCTGCATTGCTCCGGAACATCCTTCCATGAGGACCTCCCAAGAATCAGGTAGCTGGGTACTCTGTCCCATAAACTGATGGACAAATGTTAACTACTTCAGATTAAGAAGTTATGTACTCACCATAACGTTCCACCTGAGTAGGTAAACTTCATTTGTCAGCAACCGTCCCTCCCTCCGTCCCCCTAACCTATATGGATGTTCAAAGAACTCCTTCTTTCATGGCGGATTGTCTCTAGGTTACAGTATGGAGGTGGTTCTTGGTATCGTATGGTTTATGGATAAGCAAACTCGATCTGAGGTCAGGAAGGGATAGCAGGGGATTATGGGTAAGGGGAGGAGCTTGGAGCTTGGATCTTAGCTGTTGGAAGCTGCCGGCTCAGATCCGATAATCCATAGGTTGCTGACAAATTAAGTTTACCTACTCAGATGGAACGTTATGGTGAGTACAAACTTCTTAATATGCATATAACTAGACTTTTACAGCAAAATAGGTGATGCCTACTAATATGATGGTGATAGAGGAACGTTGTACTTTGTGTAATCATGTCACTCGCTGTTCTGGGTTTGCCCTTGTTTAAGGTCCAGTGTTCTCCATCATGGCTGAAGAATCAAGGCATTTACATGTTCCCCATATCTGGACAATTACCTCATTTAGGATTTTGTCAGAGAATGGTTATTAATTGACCAGAGTTTAACAGTTCCCATTCTACACTTCATTCCTTTGGACTAATTTTGTAAAGTAAGTTTAGGTCTAGTACTCTAGGTTAAAAGTATTCCTAATAATTATACTGGTTATTATCCGAGAAGGGATCTTCATGAATAAGAAAGTTAAAATGTGCTGCCATGCACTTTTTGTAGCATAGTTTCCTTTTAAGGTTGTTTCTCCGAATTCTGGTCAAAATATGTTCCAAACGTCTGGTGCCTCAAAATGTCAGGTTGCATGTGAGAAACTCACTTTTAGCTTGTGGTATCTCTTTAAATTAGATCTTCATTCTTTGAAATGGCCCTTCCTTTTATTTAGGCACATATAAAGGAACGTCTAATTTCTGAATGCTCAGATAAGTGCAGTGCCTCTTGTCTTTATCAACTGTAGAAGAAAAGAATCTGATTGAGGTTGGAAGACCATATATAGACTGTTCCGGGGTGCTTTTCCACTTAACAGAAGCACAAAGTTGATTTTGACAGTTGAATTGCTCTTCAAAGCAGTGAAAAATTGTTTGTGCTTTGGAGATTGTACAGGTAGTCCATGGCCGTGCTGTGGTCCATAAATAAGGGGTACTTTATTCTTCTCAGTTATGTATATACTGATAAAAAGACTGTGGGGACAGATTTTTAGGAATGTTAGTTGTGTATGTGCTATATATACATTGTTCCCTAATTGCTGAATTGAAGTCTTCAACTTGGCAGTCTATACCTCCTTTACTGGAGGGTAATATTTTGATTACTTTTTTTCTCTTGTATTCCTTTTTTCTACTGATTTAGTGCATGTTTTGCATTAGGCAAAATTAGTATAAAAAAGGCTTTTGTGCATAAAAGGCAAATGTGTAGGTTCTTTAGGTGGCTTTGTCTATGGTGTTGGTTTATCTATCAGCTTGCCAGCCTTGTTTTCTGGTAAATGCATTGTTTTGCATTCTCCGAATACCTTCTGTTTTGGTAAGTGGTGCAACAAGTAGCACACTTGTCTTTGGTTCTAGAAGACCAAAAGGCTTTTAGTTCTATCCCATTCCACATGATTGGATTACTGAACCTGCAGTGCGGCATTAGGGTAGTGCTGCACTCCTGAGTTTGCCATCCTTTGGCTGAAGCATTAAACCAAGGTCCCATTTGCTTGTGCTGGTGGTAACTCTGGTTCATGTACAAGATCATCCGGCACGTGTCAAAAAGAGTAGGGGTCTTTTATTTTACACAATATAAAAAATACATTATTTCAGTGTTTACATAATTTACACAATTTACATACTTACAGGCACATATAAACCGGTCTCTGTTTCTTACTATTTATCATTTTTCTTTTAACATCCTCATTGTTATTCTTCCATAATTGATCTGCCACTCCTCATTTGTTATTCTTCCTTAATTGATCACCACACCTCAATTGTTATTCTTCCATAATTGACTCCCACTCCTCAATTGTTATTCTTCCATAATTGACCCCCCACTCCTCAATTGTTATTCTTCCATAATTGACCCCCCCGCTCCTTCTTTCACAACCATAATCTAATTTTTTGAAATATATTTGCCAAAATCCATTTAATTTCTTTCTTTCATTTCAAATAACCCAAATTGCATAAAATAAATTCTTATCTACCCTTCTCGCATCTTATAATATCCATGCATAAACCTAATCATGTCTGTATTGATTGTCATTAATATTCTTATAAATTGTCTTCACACAACTTTTTCCAGAGTTTGACCACTCTTTTACATTTCAAACAGCACGTTCTGTTTTGTTCCTCCCCACAAAGTAAACACGCTCTTTCAACTTCCTTTTAAGTGGCACATTCCCCTTTACTGATAGCTTATTTATTACCAGTCTCCATAGGAAATCCTGACACACTATATTATCTTGCTACACCACTTGTTCACTTCAATATCACTTTTCCTGACTTTTAATAGCTTTAATCGCTTCTTCTGATAAAGTTTCACATAGATTTGCATAATAATATTGTTTCACATAGATTTGCATAATAATATTGTTTAATCACATTATTATACCCCATCCTACTGTCTTTGTATCATCAATTTATATTCTGTATTAGTATTTTTGTTGATTTTTATTTTTTTATTTACACATTTTTTTTCTCTCTTCCTTATTCTCGTCATCTCTTGGAATTTTTTGTACTTGCATTTAAACATTCTCACTTAATTGCTCATTCTCTTACTTTACCCACTGAAATACTTTATACAAGTATGAAGAGGCAGAGTAAAACAAGTGGATTTGGTAACTCCAATCCCCCCTTCATTTTTCATTTGTATACAACACACCTCTTTTTACTGGATTTAATCTTGAACCCCATATGAAGGAAAACGCCAATTGCACAATTTCCTTTTTTTGTGGGATCATGTAAACATTTGGCATATATGCTGTTTGTCTAATTAATACAGAGTTCACCAGATAAGCCTTTTAACTGAATGCTACATCTATATGTCCTCCACAGAAGACATGTTTCTTTAATTTCATTTATCAAACCTTCCCATTGCATCATAACTACATATTTTTTTCCAAATTTTAACCTTAGCAAAGACACCTGTTTCATTGAAAAATACACATCCCCATTTTTCAGTACATCACTCAAACCCTTACTTTTAGCTTCCTTTAAACTTCCATTCAGACGAATCAGCACTTCCATCATCCATATTTTATTGTTGGCATCACATCTAGCATCTTTCATTTTATAAACTTCACTCATTATCACTTTCATTACCAGCGCAAACAGTATGCCACTCATGAGACATCCTTGTTTTATACCACACTTTATGCATGTTTCTGTACTCAGCCACCCATTCCGTCACACTCGCTCTTTTGTTTTGATATTCTAACATAACACACACTCCTACCCGTATTACCTATTCATACTTCTCCATCACCCAACAAAGCATCCTGTCCTACAGTATCAAATACCTTGCTAATATCATCTACCGTAAATTGCACATACTCTATTTAACTTATAATTTCATCTGCACTTTCTCTCACAACCAATCTTGATTATTCCCTCCCTTTTATACCATTTATGCTTTCTTCTGTAACAGCACTCATCCTTACTTCCTTTCTCCTGTGCATTATTCCCTTAATGTTATATTCTATATTTAGTGTGATGTCTCCATATTTTTATTGCATTCTTCTCATCTTTCTTCTGTATACATTTTCATATTGAACTTAACTCTTCATAAAGCCTTCCTTCAACCATTTATTCAGTACACTTACAAAATACTCTTTGCCAATCCATTAATTTCTTGTACATTTCACGTCCTATGCCATCTGGGCTTGATACTGAATCATCATGTACTTTCCTAAGTACTTCATCCAGTTCACTGATAATTTCATTTTCAAATGATTCCTTGACTCATTCAGGATTTTTTCCGTTATTTCTTATTTTCCTTCTTTTTACATATTTTCAACATGTTGTGCTACTATACTCATAATTTCCTCTACTGTTCTTTTTACCTCTCCTTTGACGTTTTTCATGTCCCTCATTTTACTAACATCCTCCTTTACTGTTTTACCCAAACATGCAGATATCTTTTCTCTTCTCCTTTGTAAGTAATATGGGTAAACAGCAATACTTTAATTTTCTGTATTATTCTCTAAATTATCCATTACATTTTTATGCATTTTCCCAAACTTCACTTTCTGTTCCTTTCCTTCATCATCCTGCCATTAAAAAAAAACTTATTTTTAAATTCAGTCCACCGTTGAGACCAGTTTTGTTAGAAGTTCTCCATCGTTATGCAATCCTTCCATAACTGCAGTACTTCCCACTTTCCAATTTCATCCCATAATCTCTCATTTATTCTTTTGTTCCTTTCCCTGTTTTAATATACTCCCTTTTTTTCCTGTCACCTCCATCCACATTGCTAAATGGTCTGAAAAACCCTTCACAACTGTGTCACGATCTGCTACCCCCAAAGCTTCCGATAATAGAAACTAATTTCAGAGCCACGTTCCCCTTCTGTAGGTTCCACACAGTTAGCTACCACATATCAATGCCTGCAGTTTTTTTGCATCTTTCCTTTCTTTTTAAATTTTCCTCCTAAGTCACAATTAAAGCATCTGAAATGATCGTTTTCATGTTGACCACTACATAGTGTAATATTTAATGAAACGGATTCTCTTTCCTTGCTAGTTTTATATATGGGTATAATGCTACGATTCTCTACATGTGTTATCTCCACCTCACATCCATAGCAGTTAACCTTCCCGTCCTCACCAATGTTATGTTTATATTTAATAAAATGGATTCTCTTTCCTTGCTAGTTTTATATATGGGTGTAATGCTACGATTCTCTACATGTGTTCTCTCCACCTCACATCCATAGCAGTTAACCTTCCCGTCCTCACCAATGTTACGTTAATATTTAATGAAACTGATTCTCTTTCCTTGCTAGTTTTCTATATGGGTATAATGCTATGATTCTCTACATGTGTTCTCTCCACCTCACATCCATAGCAGTTAACCTTCCCATCCTCACCAATGTTACGTTAATATTTAATGAAACTGATTCTCTTTCCTTGCTAGTTTTATACATGGGTGTAATGCTACGATTCTCTACATGTGCTCTCTCCACCTCACATCCATAGCAGTTAACCTTCCCGTCCTCACCAATGTTATGTTAATATTTAACGAAACGGATTCCCTTTCCTTGCTAGTTTTATATATGGGTGTAATGCTACGATTCACTACATGTATTCTCCCCACCTCACATCCATAGCAGTTAACCTTCCCGTCCTCACCAATGTTACGTTAATATTTAATGAAACGGATTCTCTTTCCTTGCTAGTTTTATATATGGGTGTAATGCTACGATTCTCTACCTGTATTCTCTCCACCTCACATCCATAGCAGTTAACCTTCCCGTCCTCACCAATGTTACGTTAATATTTAATGAAACGGATTCTCTTTCCTTGCTAGTTTTATATATGGGTATAATGCTACGATTCTCTACATGTGTTCTCCTCACCTCACATCCATAGCAGTTAACCTTCCCGTCCTCACCAGTGTTATGTTAATATTTAATGAAACGGATTCTCTTTCCTTGCTAGTTTTATATATGGGTATAATGCTATGATTCTCTAACTGTGTTCTCTCCACCTCCCATCCATAGCAGTTAACCTTCCCGTCCTCACCAATGTTACGATGTTCTTCATTCCACATTGCTGCAGTCCTAACCATTGGGGTAGTCCGCTGTCCCAGTCGGCCCGAATACCAAAGTATATGGCTGACGTCGGTCAAGGCGCATTAGTCTGACGTCAGGACGTCAGGGTACTAATGCGCATGACCGGCGTCATATCCTCAGTCTTTTTTGCCGCATGGTCCGATGCAGAAGCAGTTTTGCGAGTGCAGGTTGGCGTTCTGAAATTTTCTGAAGTCAGAGTTTCAGACCGAATCAAAGTTGGCTAAGTACCCCGTTGGGAATATTTTGGTTTTTCTTGCCTCAGTATTTAACCGGATGTCAGAAAAAGTGAATAACTGTATTTCTTGTGGGAAACAGATACCTCATAGGGATTACCATACTTTGTGTATACCTTGTTTAGGGCCTGAGCACGACGTTGTTGGATGCCGCTCTTGTGCTAGATTTAACAAACGCACTATTAAGAGAAGGTTAGACTGTGCCAGGTTAGTTTTGGGAAGCGTTGTAATTATAAAATGCCGCCGGATGCTCCGACGCCGCTTCGGTCAAAAAGCGCAAGGACAAAGCAGCAAAGCCTAGAGTGGAAGAACCGACAGTCCCGGACGTCGGTTCTTTAGAAGGCTCAGTGGAGCCGGAGGTTCTGCCAGGAGTTTCTTTGGAGTCTCAGGGAGAGACTTTACTGTTACAGGATGTGTCCTGTCAGGAGGTAGGCCAGGCTGAAGGGGCTTCTCAGGTGGCTGTTCTTCCCTCTCTTCCTAAGGTGGTTAGAGCCTCCCCTTCTGTTTCCAAGGCTTCTTTGAGAGGCAGGCCAGGTTTAACTTCAGTGGGGGTTTCTCCTAGTTCTTCAGGGTCTTTGCCTAAGAAACATATGCTTAAAATGGCAGAGGATTTGATTACTATGATTAGAGGTTCTATGCCCCCTCCTGATAAGAGGCCTAGGGTGGAACCTGAGTTTGAGAGTTTTGAGCAGTGTTCGGAGGCTTCTGAGTCTTCGGCTGAAGACTTGCAGGAGTATCCTCCTTATTCAGATTCTGATGTGGATGATTCTACTCCTTCAGCTTCTCCTCCTGAGGATTTTTCATTTTCAGAGACTCTGCATTCCATGAGGGAGCATTTTAAATGGGAAGGTCAAGATTTCTCTGATTCCAGGAAGAGGCTTAGGGAATTCTTGTTTTTACCCCAGCATAGGCCTTTAGCTATACCTCCTGTTCTGAATGTGGTGGAAGATGTTTTTGCAGAGGCTTCCCTGAATCCTGATTCTTTGCCTCCTGCCCCGGTTAAACCGGATAGGTACTATAGGGTGCCTGAAGCTCATAAGTATCTTTTTAAGAGTCCTAGGGCAGACCCGGAAACTGTCTCTCAGGGGCCTAAAGGTGTAAAGGCTTCTGTTGTTAAAAATCCTGTTCCTCCTGATAAAGAGGCAAGGGCTTTGGATAGATGGGGAAAGAAAGTGTATACTTCTTCCACTTTAGCCATGAGGGCGTTGAATTGTCAGTTTCACATGTTAAAATATCAAAATTATCTCCTTTCACAATTGAAGTCTAAGGTGGATGCTCTGGCAGAAGGTATTGAGTGTAAAGAGTTGCAGGATTTAGTTCATGTGTCTGAACAGGTGGGTAAGCATTCCTTGCAATGTGGTTTTGATGCTGTGCAGGCCTCCTCGAGGGTGGCTGCCACTGGTTCTGTTCTTCGTAGGCACGCCTGGTTGAGGGATCAGAATTTAGCTGAGCATGTTAAGACAAGGATTTTGGATGCTCCTTTACAGTCTGATGTGTTGTTTGGTTCGCCTGTGGAAGCAGTTTTAAAGAAAATGGAGGACAAGGCTAAGTCTATGCAAACTGTTAAAGATTTTTGCAGGTGCAGCCTCCGGTTTAGTAGAAATTGGCCTACTAAGGGATGGACATATCCTGCTTATGATTCCCAGTCTAGGGGTAGGTCTAGACGTGGTAGGGGCAGAGCTCAAGGTTCTTTTAGGCCTAGAACAGGAGTTCACCTGCTCAGACTTCTGGTGAGGGCAGGGGTCAGTCCTTTCGTAAACAGACCCAATGACCTACCTTTTCAGCTGCCAGTACATTCTCGTCTGGCAGCACCTTTGGGAGGAAGGCTGGCTCTTTTCAAAGAAAATTGGGATTTAATTACCCAAGACAGATGGGTTTTGGATATCATTCACCACGGTTACAGGTTTTATTTCCATACCTTGCCTCCTTTCAAAGGCATGCCAGACATTCCTCCTCTACAAAGAAAAGAGGCTCACAAGCAAATTTCTCTGTTACTCCAAATAGGGGCCATTCAGCCAGTTCCTGTGCCAGAAAGGGGCCTAGGATTTTATTCTCGCCTGTTCCTAGTACCAAAGAAGGGGAACACGTGGAGACCAATTTTGGATTTATCTATCCTCAACGCTTATCTGGACATTCCCAAGTTCAAAATGTTGACGTTACAACTGCTTTTACCTCTGCTGGGCAAAGATCACTGGATGGTAACTTTAGATCTCAAGGAAGCTTACCTTCATGTGCCTATCAGACTAAGTTGCAGGAAGTATCTGCGTTTTCGAGCTGGAAATTCTCATTATCAGTTCTCTGCATTGCCCTTTGGCTTATCTACTGCGCCCAGAGTATTCACAAAGGTTCTGGCTCCAGTGATAGCTTACTTCAGGCTAAAAGGAATTCAAATCTATCCTTACTTGGACGACTGCCTGATTCTGGCTCAAGAAAAGGAAGACCTTTTACAGCATTTGGAATATGTGATAGCAGTGCTAAGATGCCTAGGGTATTCTGTGAACGAAATAAAGTCCAGTCTAGTACCCTCTCAAGACATGTGCTTTCTGGGTGTGAGACTGAATACAGCAGCCCAGATGGCCTTTTTAACCCCGGACAAACAAAAGAATCTTTCCATTTACTTCCATCAACTTTCTCTTCCATTAAGATTCATGCTGCAGCAATTTCAGCTCACTATGATTGTGACCCACCATTGTTTTCGCATCCTTTGTTCAAGCAATTTCTTAGAGGGGCAAAGAATATAAGACCCCCACGTAGAGCTCCTACTCCTGCTTGGGATCTCAATTTTGTGTTGGAGAAACTTACTCTACAACCTTTTGAGCCTGCGGCTACTGCTGAATTGAAATACTTGTCATGGAAGACTGCTTTTTTGTTGGCCATTACTTCTGCAAGAAGGGTTTCTGAATTGCAGGCCCTTATGGCGGTAGAGCCTCTTTTGATTTTCCATAAGGATAGGGTATCATTACGTACTAATCCTTCTTTTTATGCCTAAGGTGGTTTCTAGTGTGGCTTTAAACCAAACTATTCATTTGCCTACTTTCTATGCAGATCCCCAAAATAAGGGAAAAGATTTTGCACACTTTAGATGTACACAGGCAGTTGCGTTATTATTTAAGCAGGACTAAGGATTTTAGGCAGTCTCAGCAGTTGTTTGTTTCTTTTGCTTTGAGTTCTCAGGGCAAGCCTGTGTCAAAACAAACTATTTCTAAGTGGATTGGGTTTTGCATTGCATTTTGTTATTCCCATCATGGCAAGGAGATTCCAGCTGGGATTAGGCCTCATTCCACTAGGGCTACTGCCACTTCAACAGCATTTCTAAGGGGGGTGGCAACTAAGGATATTTTGGAGGCAGCTACTTGGAGTTCAGTGCATACTTTCTCTAAGCATTACCACCTTCCTCTCTACTCTAAATCTAGGGCTGGTTTTGCCACAGCTATTTTGCAAGGCATGTTGACAGCCCCTGCTTCTTTATGATTTGCCAGCCTCCCTTACCTCTGCTTTGGGATTCTACCCAATGGTTAGGACTGCAGCAATGTGGAATGAAGAACATAGTACAGTTTTGTACCTACCATAAATGTAGATGTTCGAGGATCCACATTGCTGCAGTCCAATTTACCCTCCCTCCTTCCCCTCTGTGTTTAGGGGTGGTTGTGTGGGTGAGGTTATACTCTTCTAGTTTTGTATATATTGTACATATTTTTGGTGCAGGAGTGTTTGCTATTTTTGGTTTTGGCCTTGTCTTTTTAGGGTCTTCTGACATCTGGGGCAAGAAAAGACTGAGGATATGACGTCGGTCATGCGCATTAGTACCCTGACGTCCTGACGTCAGACTAATGCGCCTTGACCGACGTCAGCCATATACTTTGGTATTCGGGCCGACTGGGACAGCGGACTACCCCAGTGGTTAGGACTGCAGCAATGTGGATCCTCGAACATCTACATTTATGGTAGGTACAAAACTGTACTTTAATATTTAATGAAACTGATTCTCTTTCCTTGCTAGTTTTATATAAGGGTATAATGCTATGATTCTCTACCTGTATTCTCTCCACCTCACATCCATAGCAGTTAACCTTCCCGTCCTCACCAATGTTACGTTAATATTTAATGAAACGGATTCTCTTTCCTTGCTAGTTTTATATATGGGTATAATGCTACGATTCTCTACATGTGTTCAACCCACCTCACATCCATAGCAGTTAACCTTCCCGTCCTCACCAATGTTATGTTAATATTTAATGAAACGGATTCTCTTTCCTTGCTAGTTTTATATATGGGTATAATGCTATGATTCTGTACATGTGTTCAACCCACCTCACATCCATAGCAGTTAACCTTCCCGTCCTCACCAATGTTACGTTAATATTTAATGAAACAGATTCTCTTTCCTTGCTAGTTTTCTATATGGGTATAATGCTACGATTCTCTACATGTGTTCTCCCCACCTCACATCCATAGCAGTTAACCTTCCCGTCCTCACCAATGTTACGTTAATATTTAATGAAACGAATTCTCTTTCCTTGCTAGTTTTATGTATGGGTATAATGCTACGATTCTCTACATGTGTTCTCCCCACCTCACATCCATAGCAGTTAACCTTCCCGTACTCACCAATGTTATGTTAATATTTAATGAAACTGATTCTCTTTCCTTGCTAGTTTTATATATGGGTATAATGCTACGATTCTCTACATGTGTTCTCTCCACCTCACATCCATAGCAGTTAACCTTCCTGTCCTCACCAGTGTTACGTTAATATTTAATGAAACGGATTCTCTTTCCTTGCTAGTTTTATATATGGGTATAATGCTATGATTCTCTACATGTGTTCTCTCCACCTCACATCCATATCAGTTAACCTTCCCATCCTCACCAATGTTATGTTACTATTTAATGAAACGGATACTCTTTCCTTGCTAGTTTTATATATGGGTATAATGCTACGATTCTTTACCTGTATTCTCCCCACCTCACATCCATAGCAGTTAAACTTCCCGTCCTCACCAATGTTATGT
Organism: Protopterus annectens; assembly: GCF_019279795.1. Lineage (NCBI taxonomy): Eukaryota > Metazoa > Chordata > Ceratodontiformes > Protopteridae > Protopterus > Protopterus annectens. Next base: position 936,075,383 of record NC_056743.1, read on the forward strand.
TAATATTTAATGAAACGGATTCTCTTTCCTTGCTAGTTTTATATATGGGTATAATGCTACGATTCTCTACATGTGTTCTCTCCACCTCACATCCATAGCAGTTAACCTTCCCGTCCTCACCAATGTTATGTTTATATTTAATGAAACGGATTCTCTTTCCTTGCTAGTTTTATATATGGGTATAATGCTACGATTCTCTATATGTGTTCTCTCCACCTCATATCCATAGCAGTTGACCTTCCCGTCCTCACCAATGTTATGTTAATATTTAAAAAAACGGATTCTCTTTCCTTGCTAGTTTTATATATGGGTATAATGCTATGATTCTCTACATGTGTTCTCTCCACCTCACATCCATAGCAGTTAACCTTCCCGTCCTCACCAATGTTACGTTAATATTTAATGAAACGGATTCTCTTTCCTTGCTAGTTTTATATATGGGTATAATGCTATGATTCTCTACATGTGTTCTCTCCACCTCACATCCATAGCAGTTAACCTTCCCGTCCTCACCAATGTTATGTTAATATTTAATGAAACGGATTCTCTTTCCTTGCTAGTTTTATATATGGGTATAATGCAACGATTCTCTACCTGTATTCTCTCCACCTCACATCCATAGCAGTTAACCTTCCCATCCTCACCAATGTTACATTAATATTTAATGAAACGGATTCTCTTTCCTTGCTAGTTTTATATATGGGTATAATGCTATGATTCTCTACATGTGTTCTCTCCACCTCATATCCATAGCAGTTAACCTTCCCGTCCTCACTAATGTTACGTTAATATTTAATGAAACGGATTCTCTTTGCTTGCTAGTTTATATATGGGTATAATGCTACAATTCTCTACATTCCTGTCCTCACCAATGTTACGTTAATATTTAATGAAACTGATTCTCTTTCCTTGCTAGTTTTATATATAGGTATAATGCTACGATTCTCTACATGTATTCTCTCCACCTCACATCCATAGCAGTTAACCTTCCCGTCCTCACCAATGTTACGTTAATATTTAATGAAACGGATTCTCTTTCCTTGCTAGTTTTATATATGGGTATAATGCTACGATTCTCTACATGTGTTCTCTCCACCTCACATCCATAGCAGTTAACCTTCCCGTCCTCACCAATGTTACGTTAATATTTAATGAAACGGATTCTCTTTCCTTGCTAGTTTTATATATGGGTATAATGCTATGATTCTCTACCTGTGTTCTCTCCACCTCACATCCATAGCAGTTAACCTTCCCGTCCTCACCAATGTTATGTTAATATTTAATGAAATGGATTCTCTTTCCTTGCTAGTTTTATATATGGGTGTAATGCTACGATTCTCTACATGTGTTCTCTCCACCTCACATCCATAGCAGTTAACCTTCCCGTCCTCACCAATGTTACGTTAATATTTAATGAAACGGATTCTCTTTCCTTGCTAGTTTTATGTATGGGTATAATGCTACGATTCTCTACATGTGTTCTCTCCACCTCACATCCATAGCAGTTAACCTTCCCGTCCTCACCAATGTTATGTTAATATTTAATGAAACGGATTCTCTTTCCTTGCTAGTTTTATATATGGGTATAATGCTACGATTCTCTACATGTGTTCTCTCCACCTCACATCCATAGCAGTTAACCTTCCCGTCCTCACCAGTGTTACGTTAATATTTAATGAAACGGATTCTCTTTCCTTGCTAGTTTTATATATGGGTATAATGCTACGATTCTCTACATGTGTTCAACCCACCTCACATCCATAGCAGTTAACCTTCCCGTCCTCACCAATGTTATGTTAATATTTAATGAAACGGATTCTCTTTCCTTGTTGGTTTTATATGTGGGTATAATGCTACGATTCTCTACATGTGTTCTCTCCACCTCACATCCATAGCAGTTAACCTTCCTGTCCTCACCAATGTTACGTCTGGTATTTTCACTTTTTATTTTTTTTCATAACAGAGCCACTGCAGACCAACTTTCACTTAAGTTCTGTGTTGTATGTCCACCCCAGAATTTTTCTATTCGCATTCTTTCTTCGCTTGTCAGGAATATTGCGTCCTCTAGCAGAGTAGCATTCACAGCACGTTTAGCACACTGTGCCACTGTCGCTGTCCTTAACAGTATTAATACTGTTCACATTTGGTGAAAGTATTCTAAAGTTGTTGCTTTTCCTTCTTTTTAAGTTTAGGGGAAATGTTGCCAATTTTTCATTTTATTATTTTTACTCTTTTCTTAATTTAATATTTTGCCTAGGTTTATGTACAAATAATCCTTGGACTTCACTCAGATTTTTCATTGACTAGAACGTCAAAAAAATTAGTACTAATCCCTTTTCCTGGCAGCTCTTCCTGCATACACTCTCTTTATTTTCCTCCACCCCCTCTCCCCCAGCATCTTGTCCGTCCTAATGTATGTTTTCTGTCCTTTCCCTCATTTTTCTTTATTTACTGTTTGCTTTGAACAATCCATCCAAATGTCCTTTTTTTTCACAGCCCTCATTCAGGCACACACCTTCTTGCTGCATGTCCTTTCTTCCCATACTGCTTGCATTTTACCTTGTCACAATCATTAATTGGGAAAAATACCCACCTAAGAAACATAATTTAGGCTGACCAGCACACCCTTAATGTCCCTGTATGGCCAGCCACAAAAATAACTCTTGGCAAGTATTTTACCATGTTTTGCATTTCAAAACCACTTCCAGCTTCTACCCCTGTAAATTTCCCAGTATTATCAATGGTTTGACATAGACCCTGCATGCATTTTTTAACATCTTCCAGTTCATCAGTTCTAAACTGCAAAGTAACAATCTCATGTTGTTAATCTTCTTTCCATTCATCACTGATGGGTACGGTTCCAAGCCCTCGGCACCGAGTCAGAATAATACCATGCTCGCGCCAGCCAAAAAACTCTTCAGCTAAGCTATTACCCATAGTTCCCTTCTCCCTGTTACCTCCGATCTCATTTTCCATGTAGCCGTAAAGCTGCGTTCAAGCCAAGCTCTCAGCTAAGTGGAAAACTTTTGATATCTTTTCTGGATATTTTGTCTATTTCTTATTCCTTGTTGGCAGTTTTGATATTTCTTTAACTTTGAACCTATCTATAGACCATTTTACCCTTCTGTTTCTACCCTTTTGATAATGTTTAAGTACCACTGGTGGGACGGCCTTTCTTCCTACCTTTGTGGTATTTCTTAAATGCCATCGTTGGTATTTCTTCTTCCTTTTCATCCAACTTGTTGTGTTTTTTGATATATATTTAGACGTAGATGTAGTAGAACTATAGATATATTAGACATAGATATAGTGGAACCAACACTCTTTGCCTTAGTTTTCTATCTGATTTGTCTGTATTTTGTTCATGATGTCTGACAAAAAGGGAACGTTGGGGTTTAAACATTGTACTTCATGTAAGGATAAACTGCCTAACAGTTATTCCCATGATGACTTTGTTTATTGTTTGGGGGTGCCCCATGTTTCAGTGCAACCCCTTTGTGTGATTTGTCAAAGTTTTAGTCAGCGCACCTTGAACAAGCGCAAAAACAAACTGATTCTGAAGGGCCTCCTTAAGTCGCCCTTTTCAGAGGCCCTTTCTGTGACTGAGGTCTCATCCCCTCCAACCAAGGATAAGAAAAGGTCCCACTCTGTTCCCTCTTGACCATCGGGTGACCAGGGCAAATCTGTAAATTCTAAGGTACCTACATTGTCTAAGTCCACCTCATCAGCACTGACCTCTTCTGCTCCAACTACGACTGTTCCTATATCTGTGGCAGCTTCGGCTCCGATACTGTCTACGGCACAGACTACTGATTTTCCAAAGATTAGTAAAACTTCGGCACCAAGTGCCACTTTGGCACAGTACATGCCTTCGATGCCATTTAGCAGCTATCTCTAACTTTCATGATGGGTTGGATAATTCTCCCCTTGTCTCACTTTGGTTATGCAAACCCTTTCTTTAAGGGATCTGTCACATTAAGCATCCAATCAGACAGCCTATAGAGCCATGGAACCTCACGTTAGTTCTTCAGTCCTTAACTAAACCCCCTTTTGAACCTGCAGCGAAGTGTGACCTCAGATTTTTATCTTGGAAGTCCCTTTTCCTGGTAGCCATCACCTCAGCCAGACGAATTTCAGAGCTTCAGGCATTATGCATTAAAAGGCCCTATTTAATCTTCCACAAGGATAGAGTATCACTCCAGACAAACCCATCAATCAGACTATTGATTTGCCAGTATTTTTCCCAAATTTTACTAATAAATGGGAATATTCTCTACCTTCTTTGGATGTAGAGTACACAGACAAGTGAGCTTTTATTTAGAACCAAAGCAATACATAAAACTGACCAACTTTTCATTTCCTTCTCTGGACCTAGAATGGAAAATTGTCTCCAAGGTCACTTTATCAAAATGGCTAAGGGCCTGCATTCGCTACATCTATTCACTTGCAAAAAAAACTATCACACAGAATGTTAAAGCCCACTCTACCAGATCTGTGGCAACATCTGTAGCCTTCCATTCGAGAGTCTGTATGGATATTTGTTTAGCTGCCTCATGGAATAACCCCCACACTTTTATTAATCATTACAAATTGGATGTGGTCTCCAGAGGGAGAGCTGCCTTCGGCTCAGTGGTGCTCAGGAACGTTCTTCCATAGGAATACAAGGTAGCTGGGGAGTCTGTCCCATCAGTGATGAATAAAGATTAACAACATCAGATAAAACAGTTATGTCGTACCATAACGTTCCATCTGTGTTGTTGATCTTTCATTCATCATTTTCCACCCTCCTTCCCCCTCCAAAGGCTCCTGGGGCACACTTTGGGTCCAAGTTGAGTTAGGGTGTTTGTGCCGAAATGGCCTCTGCTTTACTAGTACAAGATGGGCAAACTTGATCTGAGATAACAGGGAGAAGTACACTATCGGTAATAGCTCAGCTCAAAAGTTTTTTGGCTGCTGTGAGCTTGGTATTATGCCGACTCTGTTCCAAGGGCTCTGAACCGAACCCATCAGTGATGAATGAAAGAAGATCAACAACACAGATGGAACATTATTGTAAGACATAACTTCTTTTTTTTTTACTATTTAAGTTGCTACCAGAAATCAAATAATTATTCCACAGATAAATGTCCTTTTTGTTACACCGTTCCAGAAATTTCATCATCGGTCCATCAGTTTCAAATGTTAAGTCACAAAAAGTCTCAGTCCCAATATTTACAAAAGACTGCATTTCATGAGCTGTAAAACCCAGAACAGTTACCAAATTGTCCCATGCACATAGTAGCTGTCTTTTACAGTGTCATTTTTTTGTTCGTGAATATTCTCACAGTTGTTCTTTTCTTTTTAAAAACAGTTTTATGTATGGTTTGTTGCTGCTGTCCTTTTTTAACCTGCTGCATAAGTTTTGGTTACTGGATTATCTACTGCCACAAAACCAGACACCTTCTCAGTTCGTTTCTGCTTTCCTGTTACTTTCTGTCACTGCTGCATAAGTTTCAGCTACTGCATTCTCTGCTGCTACATCACCTGATTCCTTTTTCACATAACTTTTTCAGAAGTGCTGAGGATGGTAATCTGCCTTCTCACCCCATGAAGCAACAGAATTATCACCTGGATCATCCTGCGTCATTATTTCAGAACATCATGTGCAAGCCCTCTGGATGCCATTTCTGTTACTTCAGAAGACTTGCTTACTTCCTTTTCCATGGAGACAGCTAAACATTGCTCATTTTTAACATCCACCACACAGGAATCTTTATTTACATTCTGAAACTCCATATTGGACACATTTTCTCCAAATTCTCACTTTCCACCTTCAAACTCTCCATAGTTTTTCATTTCTCCTCCATGCTGCTGCTTCTCTTGGGCCTTTTCCATGCTGCTATAGGAGCCCTGTGGCACTATCTAGCAGCACCAAAAGGTAGAGGAAGGTTCCTTGATGCCCTGGCTAAATTTTTCCTAGTAGTGTAAATACTACCTCTGGTCATCCCTAAAAGGAGGCCATAGGCTAATTGGGACTAAGTCTGTCAACAAAGGTTGGATAAATAAAAACATCTAGTATTTTCCCGCAGTTATATAGTTATTGAGGGGAATTCTTCAAATTAAGCCATCACAGGTAGTTACTAGGCTTGCAGTCTGAGATTCTTGAGAAGCCAGTTATAATTTCATGATTGCCCCAAAGCACTTGTCTGGTTAAGTGACTTACTCAAGGTCACACTTGGGCAAATGCAGGCCAAGGAAATCAAACCCTGTACTCAAGAGGCAGCTCATTTCCTTAATCCTTAGCAGTAACTGCCAGACTTAAGTAATTTAACCATATCGACATTGAAAGTGAACCAACAGGTTTCTTGTATTACACTAACAAAGGTGAGAATGCTACCTGTTGTCCCAGGCACTGTGGTGAGATACAGTCATTCCCCATGGGGCAATTAAATCCTGAACTTCAGTATGATAATTGGATATACTCACCACTATACTAACGAGGAAAACTCAAAAAGGGATGGTTCAGATTTTCCTGTGGGTTTGTCTAAGGCTACTTTTGGGACAGCTTCCAGAGTTTTCCAAAATGTTTTTTTTTTTTTATGGTAAAAGGTGTTGCTTTGACGTCTTCCAGTAGGTTGGCAGTGTTAGAAGGACTGATATTTTTATTTGGCTACTAATTTGCAACTTCGTTTTTGCCTAAGGTCATTAGTCAAAGATTTAGCTATTCTCGTTTACCCTTACCAGCAAAATAAATGGCAGACTTTAATTAAATCTCAGCTTTGACATCAAATTTATAGGACAGCAGAGTTCTGGGAGACCAAATGTTTTTGTTGCTTTTGTTCTAGGGAATTCAGGCAAAGATGTGAGGAAACAAACCTTTTCTAAGCAGTTATGCTTTTTTTCTAATGTCACTGGCAGGCATTTAGCATATTAAATCAGGAACCACTTAGTAAGAGTTGATGTGGCAGCCTTCTTCAGGGGAGTGTAGCAGAATAGAGCTTTGGAACTGTAGCCTTGTCCTTGTCCTATATCTTTACCAAGTTTCACTGTAGATACCTAATCCCAAGCAGGGTTGTAGGGCTTTTGACTTCTGTGCAGAGATGTTCTTCAGCACCCCCTTCTGGTTCATAACTTGACAAGTCTATGCGTGGGTCAAGATCGAGACCTGGAAATGATACAGTTTACTGTAGTACATTTCAGAGAGGCAGTCCTTTTCCTTACTTTCAGTAGCAGAATTCACCTTGCATCCCCCAGTTTTACTTCTTACTTGTGCTTGTGTTCATGAAATGATTTGTCTGTTTTTAATTTCTCCATGTTTAGAGTTTGTGCATGTTTTCACAGGTGAAATTGCCTTGTATGTTGCATAGTGAATTTGCCATATATTTATCTGGGATAGAAAAGCAATCTCCTACTTAAGTCAAAGCAGATGCCTGTAGTGATCCTGTGAACAACTAGTGCCTTCCACAGAATTTTAATAGGCAAGAGGAAGAAATGGGAATAAATAGATTGTTAAGCTTTCTTTCATATTACACAGGTATGAACGTAACACCTGTGGGTAGTCTAGAAGACACCAGTTGACCTGTCACATGTTTGAGAGGGGGAAGAAAACAGATTACCAGGAGAAAACACAGAAAGGGCTTGCAGGAGTCCTTAACAGAGAACTGAACCAAAAAATCACTTATTGCGAGGCAGCAATACTGTCCTGTGTGCCAGTGTTCTGCCCTAGTCCAAACACAGGTATACCAAATGGTTGCAGTGGATCACTAATAGGCAGCATTTTTATGTACTTTATTTGTATATTAATTTTTCTTTTGTCCTTCTCTGTTTCCATATTTTCATTTTGTACAGGAATGCTGAAGGTATGCAAGAACTAAATCTTTCCACTGGAAAATTACTTTAGAAATGGACTGGAGTCTGAAAACTGAAGCTTCAGTTCAGTTCTGCCAGTATTTATATAACATTACCCTCTAGTGGTGAAATGCTGTAAATGCAGGCAGCACTTTGCAGGTGTTCATAATTGAGGGTGGTAAATGATGGCCTTGTCTTCACCATTTTATAACGTTTCTGTTTGCCTTAGCAATAGCATCAAGGCAAAATGTGTGATCTCCCTGTTTGCATTCTCAAGGATACAAAAGAAAAGTTTTTTTTTAATTAGACATCTGTCTGCTTTTAGCAGAGTCTAGGTGCTACAAGATTTGTTAATTTATGTTACACTTGTTAACTGGAAAGATGCACTGCTCCTTGGACCCTTTTTAGGCATGGCCAGAGCCAAATAGGCAAGTAACAGCAAGAAGTACAATACTGTTGCAATAATGTAAAGTTGAGTTGTGTCTTCAGTACATGACAGTCATATGAAAGTATATTAAAAAAGGCTTACATTGAAAAATAGTTGTATTGAGTAGTTTCACTACATAGGTTGTGTAAAGAAATATTATTGATATCGATCTTGATTTAAGTTGTTTATAATACAGATCCACTGTTGGCTGCTCTGTCTGGATTCAACCTGTGGGACGTCAGCTCCAACACTGGACGATTCTAAAACCTTTAGATTGTCTTGGTTATGTGTCCCTTACCCATAACTCCCTGCCCCTCCATCAACTCCCCAGATGTAGTTTGCCACCATTCGTGGTCTGCAGTTTGGTCCTTGGCTCAGTGTGGTGTTTCCTCAAGATTATTGCTAGGAATGGAGAGATTTCCCTTACCTTTTTTTGTTTGCTAAGCCATTGTGTTAATTTTAGATTGTTGGGTAGTTTTTGCTAGGTAGGTTAGATCTCCTTTCCACTATAACCTTCATGCCCTTTTCCCCCTGTGGTAGAGAATTATTTTTTTCTGTTTGTGGGTTTGGGTTTTCTGTAGATAAGGGGTTTAAAAAGTGCATTTTTCATGGGCATAAACTGCCCTCCTAGGATTCGCACCTTGTATGTTTATTCCCTGAATCCAGGGCATTTAGACTCCAGTTTGTTCTATCTGTGAGAGCTTTGGCTGCCGTGCCCTTAATGAGTGCAAAGCCAAGCTTGTTCTTAAGGGACTTTTGCCATCCAGTTCATTTTCTGCAGTCTCTGTGACCTCTCCCCCTGGATCCCAAGACCAGGTCTGAGAAGCCTTGACTCCAAGACTCAAGGTACTCCAGGAGGGAGCTTTAAGAGGTCTTCCTCAGCTTCCACCTCAGGGATGGCCCCTTTGGGTTCCTTGGGTATGAAGGTCCCTCAGCTTTTAGCCTTTCTGAGTACTTCAGCAATGGCTTCGGCCCTGATTTCTTGGAACCAAAAGCTTCTCAAAAAGTTTCCCCAGTTCCAAGCATACCTAGCCCTTTTTTGGTAAAAGGGACAGCTTTGGGCAGGATAGTGTCCCCTTTTCTCCTGATACGCCCCCTCACTTGCCAGAGTCCTTAGTCTCCACCCTGGTTCAGAGATTCACTGGCTTGGATCCGACATGTGGGGTCTTCTTCATTTCGACCCTCAAAGCCATCCTCAGTGGCCTTGTCTGTCTAGTTGTTGAGGTCTGTGAGCAGTATCAAACAGAACTTGTGCAGATGATATGGGCCTTTTTGCAGGCACAGATGCAGTTGGGGCTTATCCCCTCTAGTCTGATGCAGGCTCCGAGAACCTCTGCTCCATCTTTTGGATTTCCTTCCTTGGCCCTTTGGATCTGAGTTCTTCGGCGCCAGTGAAGTTTCCACTTTGTGGATTTGATCTGACAGTGTTTGGATCTGTCATGTTCCTTGGCAGCTTCAACCCTGATTTGCTTAGGGCCGGTAGCTCCTCAGAGCCATGGCGTCGAGGCTGAAGTTTCCGGGTCAAGGTCAACAGTTTCAGGATCATCACTCCATGTCATATTTATTGCTTTAGATGTTTCTGCTCCAATCTCAGTGGGGCATGGCAGTGCCCCTTCAGGTTCAGGATGGTCTTTGGTGCCTTTAGGTTCCAGGACCCTTGGATCCAAGAGGTCTGCTTCGGCCTTTGCCTTCAGTGTTGTGGAAAGGTTGTTCTCTTTTACAGAGAAGGGTCAGATGTCTCCTTCTGGTGCCTCTGGCGCCTCCTCCCATTGTCCATCTATTCCTCTGACCAGTCACTGGGCTGCTCCCAGACAGCCTGTGTCAGCTGGTCCCCAGACTGGACTTGTAGGGGTTTACCCCATTCTTCCCCAGGTTTATCAGAGCAGGAGGTTTTGGGGAAGAGAGAGTGCAAGCAGAAGCACTTTGATTCTGTGGAAGAATCCTTTACCAATGATACTGACCCAAAGTCACTGTGTGATGGTGCCTCTTTTGGTGATTTATTGGAACTGCTTCATCAGAGCAGGAGCTGGACCACTGAAGCTCCCTTTCCAGAATTCAGTTTTTCTGGAGGTCTTTGGCATAGGTCTACCCCTTCCATATGCCATCATAGACCTGGTGTCCAGGAAGCCGTGGAAGGAGCCCAACACAGAAGAGCCAATCCCTCAGTAACTGGACAAAGTTCTTGTACTCACTAAAGACTGGCCTCTTTGGAACAAGGGTGTGGTCATTGATGCTATTTTAGTGGAGGCAACCACAAAAAAGGAGATTTCTGAAGACAGCTCCTCGATCCACCACCCAAACAAGGAGTCTCGAGCACTGAATCAATTAGGGAAGTAATCCTATTCCTCATCCACCTTTACTTTGAGGGCTATTAATTACTTCTCTCACTTGACAAGGCTTCAATCAGATCTTGTCTCAAAAGTTTCAGGCATCCTTAAGACATTGCTCCTCCGAATACCAAGAAGAAGCTGGAGACTCTCTTTTGTCCAGCTTGACTTCTATCACTAGTGTTTCTGTGAGACTAATTTCAAACTCGGCTGATGGAATGTCCATAGGGGCAGGTTCCAGTATTGCATTGAGGTGCCATGCCTTAATGCAGCTGTGCAACTTTTGTGAACTGCTTCAAAGCTTCTTACATGAGTGCTCCTTTTGATGAGTTCTCCTTGTTTGGACCCAGGGTCAAGGACACATTGACAAGGAGTGAACAAAATGTGAGAGCACAGTCTGCCATGGGAGTTCACTTTTCCCTAACAATCCTTTTGTAGCAATCAGAAAGGGCGGGGGACAAGCAACTTTTCAGAAAGTTGCAGTTTTCTTCCCAGGATGATCCCCGGAAGGTTCCCTCGAGGGTGGGGGTATCATAATGGATGCCACCATAGGGGCAGAGGTCGTGTGCAAAATCAAGACTTCCATGGGGCTTTTTCCTGATGGGACCTTTCAGCAATCCTGAAGAGTTGCCTGACTGCTCAAATCTGGAGGCAGTGTGGAGTCTAACTCTCCATCCCAAAGATTTGGAGGCCATCACCTCAAGACACCTGGGTGGTGAGAGTCCTATCCAGAGGTTATGTTATCTTTATAGAATTTCTAAAAGGTCTCCCCCGATGTTCCACCCCATGAGAGACTTTTTGCAGTGGCAAAGACCCAAAAGCTGCTTGCAAACAGTCATCCAAGAGGTCCCACCAGACCAGACCAGAGAGGATTCAAGGTCTACTTCAGATTCCTTTTAGTACGAAAGAAGACAAATGACCTTGGACTAGTTCTGGGCCTGAGCTAGCTAAATCAGTTCATCAAAAAGACCAAGTTATTGATGGTCATGCTGTAGTCCATATTGCCTCTGCTGAGGCAGGGCAATTGGACCTGCTTGATAGACCTCAAAGATGCCTACCATCACATAAAGATAGATCAGCATTCTTGGAGGTTCCTTCACTTCTGGTTGGGAGCCAGTCACCATCAATTCAGGATCCTGCCATTTGGTCTCTCCACAGCCCCATGGATGTTTACCAAGTGCATGGCAGTGGTCGCAGCTTGGCTCCAGCTGCAGGGATTTCAGGTCTTCGTGTACCTGGATGATTGGCTCCTCACTATGTCCACAAGGACATTGTTTATCTTGCCCGGGGATTCCTTGCTCAAACTTTGAACAATCTAAGCATCACGTTCAGTTACCCCAGATCTAGCCTTCAACCTGTACAAGTCTTGAAGTTCATAGGGTGTGCTTGCAGTTCCCAAACCTCAGGCTCATGCTCTTCTGAAACTTGGGTCATATGGCAGCAATGATGGGACTGGTCCCTCTAGCAAGATATCACATGAGGCCCCTGCCATGGACAATGGCTGTGCAGTGATTACTCTCTATGCATCTGTTGGATTTCCCGATATGACTCATGAGTGTGTGTCACAAGTAGATTCAGTGGTGGTTGCAGACTACCTTAGTTCTACAGGAGAAACTGTTAGTAATTCTTTCTTCAGCCACGGTCACCACAGATGCCACCCTCTTAGGGTGTGTGGGGGGGGGGGTGTGGGGGTTTCGAAGGGAAGACTTTTCTTTCACAGAGGCTCACATTCACATCAACATTTTGGAGATGACAGTGGTTCTTTTAGCATTGCAGGCTATTAAGGATGTCCTCCTCAAAGGTGTGATTGCAGTACAGATGGTCAACATGTCAGTGGTTTTGTACCTCAAAACAAGGAGCACATTCTTATCCACTTTGTCATGAGGCCGTGAGGCTCTGGCAATAGGACGATCTTCTCTCAATGGTTTGTGGTGGCATTGCATATCCTGGGGAAGTCCAGCATTCTGGCCGACAGCCTCAGCAGAAGCATTCTGTGGCCCCATGAGTGGTCCCTAAATCTGGCAACGATGGCTCAAATTTTTCGGCACTGAGGCATTCGGTCTTGTGACCTATGTCCTCATCCAACATCAAGTGAGACCACTATTATGCCCTTGTTCCCCTCCAGGACAAGCACCCAGGGGTGATCTGACATTTGCTTGGCCTCCGAGTGTCTTTATGTTTATCTCTCAGTTCCCTCTTAGTGAAGTTTCTAAAGAAGGTAGCCCATTGTAGAGCCTCTGTGATCCTCCTCACCTCCTTTTGGCTTTTGGCCTTGTCAGATGTGGTTTCCCTTCCTGTGGCCTCTTCTGAAGTACTCTCCTTGGGTATTGGATCCCATTTTGGACCTCATCTCTCATCAAGCTGGGCTGGATCCCCCCAATTCCAGTCGCTCAAGTTGACCGCATGGTTCCTCCAGTTCCCTTGATGGCCAGGAATCCTATGCTTTCACAGGTGTTGGTCCCTGTATTGTCATCTTTTGAGAAAGAATCAACCAGAAAATGTATACCAGTAAATGCAACAGACTTGTTTTATGGACTGAGGCTCTGAGACTTGATCCTTTCTCAATTTCTTTAGAGACCATTTTGGATTTCCTAGCTGAGCTGTTCAGTTCAGGCTGTAGCTTCTTAACTAGCAAGGTTCAGTTAGTGGCCATTTTGACCTTTATTGGCTAGAGATACTGTGTCTTTTGCTTCTCTGAGGATTTGCAAGGCCTTTCTGAAAGGTGCTTTTCTTCATCCTGCAGTACAGGATCCAGTTCCTCCTTGGGATGTGCCTTTTGTTCTTCAGGTTTTGACTGACCCCCCCGAACCTTCAGCCTCCTCATTTTCCTCATTTGAAGCTTTTGTCTTGGAAAACTTTGTTTTTGGTGGTGATTACCTTGTACAACAGGGTTTCAGAATTGCAAGCATTCGATTCTTCTCCTCCTTATTTAATTTTCCATAAGGATAGAGCCTATCATTGTGCAAACCCTTTCTTTTTACCAAAGGTCACTTCCGAGAATAACCTTCACAGTTCCATTCAGCTGCCTGTGCTGTTTCCCAATTTTTCCAACAAAGGTGAATACCATTGTTTGGATGTGCATAGACAGCTATGATTTTTATCTTGACCATACCAAATTCTTCAGAAAATCTGTGTGTCTCGTGCTCAGAATCCAGGCTGAGATCACCTGTGTCTGAAGTAACTTTATCCATATGGTTGTCTGATTGTATTTTGTTTGCATATTTTCTGCCTCAGTGAGGACTGGACAGGAGTATTTCATCCTGATCGCCTAGAGTATCGCATTTTTCCTGAGTTTTCTCCTTGTATCTGTGGAGGAAATGGGGACTAGTTGGATATGTTGTATCATTATATTCATTCTCGTGGGGCATACTCTGTCCAGAGAGTTGATGGTGGAGCAGGGAGTTTGTAGGTAAGGGGGTGGAACCAAGACACGCTAATCGGGTTGTGTTGGATCCAAGTCAGATCCTAAGTCCCACAGGTTGAACAAGACAGAGACGGCCAACATGGATCTGTCATTATGGTGAGTATGTAACTTTTGTTTTTCCTGAGGTTGATGCTTAAATATTGCAAAAAAAAATGTAAAAATAATTAGGTGAGGGATTAACATTATATCAGATGCATTTGTGTGTGTTTTGTCCAGGCCCCTTACATTTGGAAAAGGGCCGTTGTTGAAAGACATAAGATAATTTTGAAAGGGCTTCTCTCAGCCCCTGCAGGAGTGAATGGTCCTTCAGAAACATTCACTTCTTCTAAGAAATCATCTGAAAAGTCTAAGGAGAAATCCAAAGAAAAAGGAGAAATCTAGAACCCTGAGGAAGAAGCCTCTGGACCCATTCATCTTCCTCTGCTTCCAAAGTCTTTAAACCTTTGGAGCTAATGCTTTTCTCTGATCCAGTAATCACTGGATGCAGCATTCCCCCGAGGGCTCCAATCACCAGTTCTACATGAAAAGCAGTACCATCACTACAGACTTCCCACTGCTGTTTCATCCTTCCTGCCAGATCTTCCAGGAGCCTTACTGAAGCAGACATGGACTAGATGAGTAGATTTCTTCAGACCCAGAAACAGTTGGAGTCCTTTCAATTGCGGCATCCACTGGGTCAAATGAATAGTTTCATCCCCACATTCAGTAGTTGCTCCTTCTACAATCCAGCCTTTCAGATTGAAACCCTTGGATCAGACTTCCACCCAGGCACGTCTGCATCTGTGCCTAGGCTTAGCTCTTTGACTCCAATAACGTATTTGATTCATTTGGCTCTGCCCACTTTGGAGCATTTTGAATCTCTGAGCCAAATGGTTGATGTCTACTCTCAAAAAGAAAGTTTCAGAACCAAGGTCTTCAGAGCCATTCCTTCCTCTCAGGTCTTCAACTTTGAACAGTTCCTCTTCAGTGTCAGTCTGTGATCCTAGCCATGTGCCATCTGTGGTTGAGCCTCCTTCAGAAGTCTCTGCTCTTAAGGATCTGCTTCCCAGACCCATATCAGGCTCAGGTTTTGCGAGAGTACTGTTTCATTCTATAGAGGATTTGTCCCCATGAGTTCAGATCAGTCCCTCCCCCAGAGGATCTCCCAGGGTCTGTACCCTACTCTTTTCATGTCACGAGAACCACTGACCAGAAGTAAGTCTCACACAGGCTCCTATGATGTAGACCACCTCAGCTTCTGAGTCCTCCCCAGAACACTTCACTGAGGAGGTCCACAGGAAGCACACATGCAAAAACATGCACCTGGATTCTCTTCAGGAGTCTGTCACCACCAATACTGACTTTGATGAAAAATGTTTCCCTAGATTCTCTGTTGAGGATGTTTCTTTCAGGGAAATCCTTGAACTGCTTAAACAGAAAGGGGGATGGCCCTCCCATCCACTTTCTCCAGAAGAGTCTGTTTTTACTGAAGCTTCTGTTTGGTTCTGGCCCATCTATGTCTTGGGTAGTTCTGCTTAGAGATAAGATGATGGACTTGATCTCTAAATGGGTGTGTAAGGAGCTGGACAGAGCTGAACTCATCCCCAAGAAACCAGGTAAGCTCCTCGTCACTCCCAAAGATTATCCCTATTAAAATAAGGGTCCAGCCATGGATTCCAATGTAGTAGAAGGCACTAACAGAAGAAACTTTCTCTGTCCATCCACCAAACAGGGAGTCTCATGCGTCTGACAGATTTGGGAAGAGAGTCTATGCCTTGTCTACTTTCTCGGTGAGGGCATTGAGTTATTTGGCAAGGATGCGTGTTGTCATAGAGATTTGATCAGGGAGATCTCAAAATCTCTCCCCAGAAACTTGCCTGTGAATCAAAGAAAGTCCATTGATGCACAACTAGGTACGCTCCAGTCCTTGTCCAATATCTCTATGTGCCTTATCTCTAGTGCCACTGAGGGTTTGTGTAGAGCAGCCAGCACAGGAATGTCCATCAGGAGACATGCTTGGATGAGGCTCTGCAGCTTCATAGAACATTTTAAGATTTCCTTTGTGAATGCCCTTTATGATGGATCAGCACACTGTGGTCCCAAAATGAAGGACACAGTCTCAAAATGAAAATGAAGGTAAATCCCTTTCTGCCATATCAGATTTTCCAATCCTCAAATAACCTTTTCTAGGAATCAAAAAGGAGGTAAGAAAATTTGGTTCTGCAAATCCCAAGGTTTTTCATATGACACTTTGGAGGTAGAGCCCCCTGCAGCAGAAGGGGTAGCTGCCCCTTTTATAATGGACGTCAACCAAGGGGTAGAGGAGATCTGCAAAATCAAGGCTTCTGAGGTCATTTTCTGAGAAGTCTTTTCAGTGCTCCTGAACAGTGACCAACTACTGCACCCTGGAGACAGTCGGGGGCATTTGTTCCAGCATCCAACAACCTGGACCTCCATCACTCAAGACAGATGAGTGCATAGGGTAATAACCAAAGGCTACTTCATCTCTTTCCAAACCCAAACGATAGAAAAATAAATGCTAACGAGGCAAAACAGCCAGGTTAAAAATTTGAATTTATTGCGGTGTTAAAAATTTGAATTTATTACTGTTTCCAAGTCCCCCTTTAGCCCCAGAAAAACTTCCAATATACCATCCTCTCAAAGGGAGGTGGCTGTTTCAGAGATAAGGACGCTTCTAAACAAGCGGTCCCATCTAAGGCCAAAGAGGATCCGGAATTTACTTAAAGTTCTTTTTAGTACGAAAGAAAAACCTAGGACCCAAGGTCAATTCTAGACCTCAGTTATTTGAACACTTTTGTAAGAAAAACAAAATTCTGGATTGTTACGTTTCTATATATCCTCACTCTTTTGAGAGAGAGAGAGAGAGAGAGAGTGACTGGATGTACTTGATTGAGCTTCAGGATGTATAATACCACTGAAAGATGGACAGATGCTCTATGAGGTTCCTTTGCTTCCAGTTGGGAGCCAGCCATTTTCAGTTAAGAGCTCTAGATTTTGGTGTCGCCACAGCCTCCCCAGGTGTTCACCAAAAGAATGGCAGGAGTAGCAGCTCATCTCCTGCTGCGGGGGTTCAGGGTGTTCCTTTATTTAGATGATTGGCTCGTAACCACCCCTACCAAGAATATACTCATCCATGCCAGGGACTCCTAGCTAGCATTGTAGGTCTTTCAGGACTCTCTCTCCGTGGATGTAATATCAGTCTAAACAGACAACATGGCAGTAGTCTTATACATTAACAAGCGGGGAGGAATCAAATCTTGTGTACATCAAGAGGCCATGAGAGTATGGCAATGGGCGATATCGTCTCACAGTTTTCTAATAACAGTGCATATCCTGGGGAAGTCTAGTGTATTAGGTAACAGCTTGAGCAGGTCTGTCATCCTTCCTTGAGTGGTCTCTCAATCCAGTAGTTCACAGAGCAGCTATTCAGCCATTTGGGCCAACCTTGCAGTTATCACTTTTGCATCAGGAGGATTTCTGAACTCCATGCCTTGTCTGCAAAACCTCCTTACAAGTTTTTCGCAGACAGTGTGTTTGATAACTAGCTCTTCTTTTCTACCAAATGTGGCTTCTGAATCTGTCAACCAGCCCGTAAATCTCCCTGCATTTTTCCCCAAATTTTCAAAGGTGAATACACATTGTACTTACTAGACGTTCACTG
Source organism: Protopterus annectens (assembly GCF_019279795.1). Lineage (NCBI taxonomy): Eukaryota > Metazoa > Chordata > Ceratodontiformes > Protopteridae > Protopterus > Protopterus annectens. The sequence goes on from NC_056743.1 coordinate 936,093,049, forward strand.
TCAGTTAAGATATGAGTTATTTGTTTTACTCCCCTGCCAAGATGGGAAAGGAGGTATCCAAATTTACTCTCTCCCATTGGTTGTTTGAATGTATATCTTATTACAAAGAAAGGGGTTTATCACTACCTTCACCTCCAAAAGCCTTTTCTACTAGATCTGTTGATTCGTCAACAGCCTCCTTTTTCAGAGTTCATGTCTGACATCTGTGCAGCCGCCACCTAATCCAAGGTCCATACTTTCACCTCCCATTACAAATTTGACATAGAGTCCAGATCAAGAGCCTCCCTTAGTTCAGCCGTGCCCTGGGATATCTTTCTGTAAGACCTCCCAAGTGTTACAATAGCTGGGGATTATGTCCCATATGATGGGGGAATGGATGGAAAACACATCATATATGAAAGTTGTGTACCCACCAGCATGATAGATCTGTGTTGTCTGTTTCCATCCTTCCTCAACTTCCCATCCCCCCCTTTCCCCTTCCATGTATAATATGGTATTTGACTTTTGTAATTCCTGGACTGTTTCTAGAGGATCCTTATCAAAACCAAGTTTTTCAGCCATTTTTTATTTCTGTTTTAGACATTGTATATTTGCCTATTTTTTTCTTGTGGGCAAACTCGATCTGAGGTGACTGTGTCAGTATGGGGAATTATGGGTTGGGGAGGAACCTGAGCAATTGATCCAAAACTTGAAAGTGTCCAAAGCTGGAACTGACTCTGCTTCTGAGACACAGAAGTTTATGAAGGACGGAAACAGACAATGTAGCTCTACCGTTATGGTGAGTACATACTTAACTTTTGTTTAATAGAGGGCTTGCTTGACAGAATGTAATTGGTGATGGTTTAATAATGCCTGGGCAGTAGTGGTTAGGAAGTGGTGAATAGAGGAAAAGTTAAGAATTACTTGATATATAGAAAGTGCGAATTAGCTTAAGTGATAGGAAGTTGGGGGGGGGGGGTAGGATTTGTAAGCAAGAAAAGAATGGCAGAAGTGTTTAATACACAAGTTCATTGTAAATATAGCAATGATTTCTTAATAAAGGTGCAAATGAGTGTAAAAGTACTCAGAGCTGTAAAGTGGTTGGCTGTCTGTAAGATAGCAGTAGCTTGTTATCCTGCAGCTGCTTTTTGAGGAGACTTTTTAAAGTTTGTATATTGGGAATATTTTGCGCGTTTTGTGGAATCTTGTTCCAGACTGCAGGAATGGTTTTGGTAAATGCTTTTTTTTAGCTGAAGATGTGTACTGGGGCTGGACCAGCAGGCTTTGTATGTACCTTGTTTTTTTATTGTGTAGAATGTGACATGAGGTGTGAAGTATAATTTATTTAGTGGTGGGCAGAACTTGTCATGAATTACATGGAAGATTAAATGAATGATCTTTGTAGAAAGATGGCTCAAACATGTATGTGTAACCAGCTGGAGTTATTGTTATTTATGGTAAGACAATGGTGTTCAGTTATTGGGCTCAAATTAATAAAATGTAATCTTCATTTTCAGCATGTTTCAGTAATTCAGTATTCTTTTTTGAATGTGCAGTAAATTTGGTATGGTTTGATCAATTCTAGGCATTAATATGTTGATAGCCATTGCTTGCCTTGCCTTCCTTAGATTGGACATTTGAGATTTTATAGGCATTTTAACTATTTTAGGACTTTTTGAGGTTGTGTTTCAGTGTGCTTGTGGATTGATAGTTTTTGATTTAGGATTTCCAGGCATTTTTATTCAAAACCAGTCCTGAGTTTATTCGTCTAAGGTATCATTTGGAAAATCCCCTCTTCTTTCCAGTACAGAGACTGTATTTTTTTAGTTATGTTCTGGATCTCAAGCTGCGCAGGATTTTCTTAAAACAAATGTGTAGAGGTAGCAGCAGTTGTAATATATTTTGGTTTAGTTGAGTTTGCAGCAGCAGCATAGCATCTCAAGACTGTAGGATACATGGGCTGTTTCATAAATGTAGATATTTACATTGCTCACTGTTGAAGTAACTCTTCTGCCACAGAAGGCCCAACTTTTGATCCAGCTACCAGAGCCTTTCATCTTCACCCTTCTGCTGGGCATATACCCATCCACCTGGACATCTGGATGTATGTGGTATAAGAACATTCCTACTTCTGTCTGCAGTATGTGAAAAGATCGGTAATGGCCTAGCTTCCAGAGTTTATTCAAGCACCTCTTTGGTGAACTCTCTTGTGGCAATTTATTTGCATAACTGTGTAATGATGTTAAGATGTTGGTTACTGCTACATGTGGTGTACTTTACTAGTTAGCAGGAATCAGGTTGAATGTGAGTATCTAAATTGATCAAATGTACTCCATGTAACAAATTCCACACCAAAGTCAGTAGTTTATCTTTTCTGGGTACATAGCATCTGTTGTTCCCATTGTGTGAGGATTAGTCGGAAAGTCATCAAATGGAGGGCAAAAAAAAAATGTCCAATGTTGCTCAACATAGAAAAAGGTGAGCACCTTATGAGAGGTTGCCATGGCAACTGCCAGATCTTTTGCAGAAGTGTCACCTAAGTAATGCAAAGAAAAAAACAATGGAAGATAGGACGCTGAGCAAGGCATGCAGTGCACCATTTGAGTCCCATGGCCGCCAGTAGCTCAGACGTCTAGTCCATTGAGGCTGTTTTGCAGCCTCCATGCCTGATGTCTGCTTGGACTGAGGCCATTAGCAGATCAAAAATACTTGGAAACGTAGGTGTGATAAAAGCAACACTTCATCAAAACTGACTGGGATCTAGTATACACTATTGCAAGTAATAAATGAAAGATAGCACAGGCAGAAAAAAACTAAGATATGCAGGTAAATATAAAGGACCAAAAAAGTTTTATAGAGGACTGGGAAATTAAGCAAAAGGAATAGAAACACAGCCAAAAATGAAGACCAACACATTTTGGAGAAATATTTATGAAGACTCCGTGGAACTTAGCAAAGCTGCTGAGTGGACCAGAAAATTAAAAGAAACCGTAAAGAGTTCAAATGTAGAGGATATGAAATGGGATGACGTAATGGTCAGGGAGATTGAAACAAAATTAAGAAAAGATGCTAATTGGAGTATCCCAGGCCAGATGTACTTTAGATTTAGCCCCGAGTAAGAATTACTTCTGTACTCGTACCGAAAATGCACCGTCCTGGTTAACAGGAAAACAATACACCACCTTAAGAGTGAACCTGTAAGCCATCCTAAAAAAACTGTATACCAATAACTTGCCTTCTGATGATGTACAAGCTATATACCAGAACTGATGCAGAGTTTATAGTCATTTAGAAAAAAACACTTCTAATTAAGGCAACAGAACAAAAGGGTAATGAAAGTCATGTGGAACAAAGGAGAATTTGTTAGTAACTAAACTGTAATAGAGAATTGTTAATAGAAGAAGAATTTAAGTATATCATGGATAGTTTACAAAAAAAGCATTTGACAGCATCCTGCATTCTTGGGCAAAGGAGTTCTATATTGATCAGTTACATTACAGTGGCCATGAAACAGTGGCAGACCACTTGTCAGTTAAGCCATGACAAAGGGCAAATTATTATTTTAGGGCTAAACATTCAATGTTATCCTAGGGATAAACATTCAAATGGGAGTATTCCAGGGTGATTATTTGTCACTGCTGCTGTTTTGCCTTGCCTCTGTCCCGTTTACTTGACAGATGAGGCCATGGGTACAGTTTGGCTCTTGGGAAACAACCTTGTTTAAAGTCTTATGTACTTTTTGTGGACGACCTAAAACTGTAAATCTCATCACATGAGGAGTTGAAAGCACACCTTCAAGTGGTTAAAACTTTCTCAGATAATATGAGTGTCCTTTGGTTTGGATAAGTGTGCCAAAACAATGTTTAAAGCAGGAAAGTTGCAGTACCAAGATAATCTGGGACAGGATTGTGATATAAAGGAAGTTGAGCAGAAAGGGAGTGTATAAATATTCGGGAATTGATGAAGAACTTACAGAACATGAACAAATGCAATTAAAACTTAGTAAAGAATGGTTCAGAATACTAAAACTAATAGTAGAAACAGCCTTGACATCTAGGAATGAAGTCCAAGCTATAAACCAACTTGCTGTTTCTGTTCTAATACACACTTTTGGGGTGTTTGACTGACCCCAAAAGGTGACAGATTAGTTTGACAGGAAAACCAGGAAAAATGCTCCATCTTTATCAAATGATGGATAAAAATCAGTGTATACCAAGATTATATATTCCTCTTTCTGGAGGAGGTGTGGACCTCCTCTAAATTGATTACATGTATACATATATATGTATACATATATGCAGTTGCGGGATTGCATACATATTTGCTTACCTCCTCAGATCCAAGCATAGTGAAAATTTTAAAACATGAGGAGAGGAAGACTAAGATGACTTCCCTGCTTAGTTCACCAGAAGCATATCGGTGTCCAGTGGGAAACCAGAAGTAGACAAAAATTAGACAGCAACTGAAAGTGCCTAAAAACAAAAGAATATAAGAAGGAAAGGAATGTGGAAAAGGCATAATTATTGTGGTAGATTCAGTGACCTGGAACAACCTCACGTTGATCAGGATTTGACAAAGAAATAGTTGAGAAGTGAGCTAAACCCAATGAAAGCTTAATAATGACAGCCCAGGATAGTGGACTGTGTACATATTGGTTTACAAAGTCCGTTGAACGTGTGGGAGAAACAGGCGTGCATCTTCTGTGAAAAAAGAACTGGAAACCATTGCAGATGTTGTTGCTGGGTGTGATATACTCATGGCAGAAGGTCTGAACACTGAAAGGCACAGTAATGTGGCAAGTCTGTTGCCCTGGGGATTGTGCAAACACTACAGTATTGAAGTAGTTGAGAAGCATTGGAAACATGAACCACAAGGCATTGTAGAAAATGTTTATATCATATGGGATCACCCATTACCAACAGTTAAAGATAGATGTGATGTAGTAGTCCAGGAAAAAAGATAAAAGTACATTGATCATTGAGATTGCTAAATCCAGTGATTTCAGTGTCTTATGTACAGAGACACAGTGTCATGAAATTACCAGGATTTTCAGGCAGAAATGAGAGCAATGCGGAAGAAGGATACCCAAACAGATTCAATAATAGTAGAATCAACATATTTAATCAAAAAGAATTTACAGTCGTATTTAGATAAGTTTCTGATAAATGTAACTGTATGAATTACAGAAGGAGCCAATTCTGGGCACATTGTGTGTGCTAAGAAAAGCAGTTTTGGCTATCATCAAAGACTGAAACTATACTAATTTCATGAACTTAAATCATACTCTGAATGGGGCCCATTCCCATCATGGTATCAGAAACCGAAAATACTTGGAAAAATTAAACCGAGAAGCTGCCATGATATCTGAAAAAGTGCATTATTCAAATCCAAGGTCCTACTGGCATCTGTTAGTGCAGATGCCTCTCTGCAGGTTTCTGATTCTAGTGCCCTTATCCTGGTAGTAGTTGCAATATTGAAGTCATTGGTAACTCCATGATTGGGTTTGAAGGTGGTTACCCCTATTAGGAGCAGGCTTAAGATGCCTGAATTTCAGAGCCATCATATTGCATTGACCAAAGCTGGGTAGGCCTCACTATCCCCCATCCAGGCCTTCCCCTTGGCCCTGATGAGACCAGCACAGGACTTTGCTGCTCTGTGAACGGCTAGGGATTATGAAAGAATAACAGTCATATTTGATAGTCCCCCTGCTAAAATAAGAGAACCATCCCCTTGAAAAATCTGATTTTTCAGACTCTGAAAAGCCAGTCCGGCTTATGTGACCCACTGTCCTCTTCTGTCCCATTTTCTACTTGTCTAACGTAGAAGACACCTTGTCTGACTCTGTACTAGGTGGTTTCTCATTTGGAGTCACTGTTAGTAGAATGCTGGACTTCAAGTATAAAACTAACTTCTGTGATGCCCAAAAGAGTGACAGCTTCTAGGAATACCTGACCCTAAATCCTTGGGTACTTCTCAAGTAATTGAAGATTTGGAGAATGCATTCATCAGGATGAAAGCTTTACTGTTTTATATAGAGTCATGGGCTCCTATAAATATTTGAAACAAAAAGTAAAACAAAACTGCTGATTCTGGTATAGTGTACATGGACAGCAAAGGATCATCTGGGGCTCCAGCCAAAGCCAGGCAAAGTACTTGAACAGTTGGAGAAAGTTTATACCTGTGTTCCCTTGGTCTTAGGACTGTGAGTTGCAATGTTTATGTGATGACGTTCCGTGGGATTCTTTTATTTATTTATTTTTTTGTCTTGGCTTAAGTATGAGATGAAGGGAATAGCTCTGAGTGATTAAGTGCTACATCTTTGCACCCTCTCTACGCAGGTTGGCAAGTACTCCTATCAAATGTGGATTTGACACAGTGGATGCATTATGCAGGGCAGTAGGCTTGGGGTTGGTTATGTGAAGATATAAGTGGCTGAAGACTGACTCAATCTTTGCCAGGGCATGTGAAGAGTCAGCTCTTTTAAGGCCCCATTGGGCAAGGTGCTACTGTTTGCCCTCAGCAGAATAGGTGGTTAACAAACTGAAGGAAAAGGGGAAGACTATGCAATCCATAAAAACGTCTTTTTCACACACACCCCTCCCCTGCTTGGTACAGTAGGAATTACTGCACTGAAACTGATCCTTCTACCTTGGGCAGGATATGAAGGAAAGCAGCCTAGGTGAAGAAAGGCTAGTTCAGGGAAGCTGTCCAAAACGGGAAGCTTGTGGCTTTTGGGGTGTGGACACCAAGTTATTACTTGATATAGCTCTTCCTTTTCCTTGCCTCTCATATGCCACCACACTCCAAAACATCTTACCTATCCACCCCCCTCTTATACTTTCATAAAAAATGGGGTGTTGTCTGAGCCTATTTCTGAAATAGTGGAAAAATTAACCTAAAGTGTTTGAAGCCTGAAATAAGGGCACACTCCCTAGTTCATAAATAAGTTTGTCTGTAATTCCTGTAGTACAAATGCATCTTAAGGCAGTACTTCTGGAGCTTCTATATCAAGGGGTCATACAGAGAGTACCTGAACTGGAAAAAGCCACAGAATTCTACTCATGATTATTTCGAGTCCCAGGAAAAGGCTGCCTTTGGAGGCCCATTCTAGACTTATAAAGGCTTAGCAATTTTCCTCCGAGTGCCAAAGTTTTACAATAGGTTCATAAGTGTGTACTAGGCCAATGACCACAAGGGCCTTTCTAGGCCTAGCTATGTATCCCAAATCTCTGACACATTCTGGCACCCTTGATAAGTGTAAGTAGGCCTTGGGAGATGAAATATTTACTGGTTGCCTGTGTCCATTAGAGACATAGGTGCCAAATCAGGGATGAATTTCCTGCACCCCATCCAGTTGTCCAGGTTACACTTGAATTGATTTAGTGAGGAGCTGGGTGTGGGAGCCTCTTCCAGAGAGGGGTTAGTTTTTGGGAGTACATACCTGTCTCTCTAGCAGGTCCTGTTTATATCACAGACAAGGTTTAAGCCTTTGGAATGGGTAATTCTGGTGCTGTTTGTTTTGAGGATATGCAGAGGTCCATCAGAGTGGGGTCTGACAGTGCCCTGTGTGATGGGCATAGATCTCCCCTCAACAGCCTGTTGGAGAAAGAATACAGGAGTAGGGCTTTGAGGCAGTCTGCATAGGATGTATTACACCCTGTATTCTTTCAGTGAGGAACTTCTGTCGATGTTCCAATTGTTGGATGTACCTGATTAGGTACATACCAAAGGGACATTGTATTTAATGATGTCTGAATGCTGAATACAGTGGAACAGTGATATCCTTGGACCTAGATGTCACACCTTTGTTTAAGTTGCACAACATAAAATGATTTTCTCACTACTGTAGACATGTGACAGTCAAATGTTAGATTGTCTGTGTGCTAACTTTGCAGGTGCTTCTACCTCTCCTTTTCTCTCTGGCTTTATGCTTACTTTGGGTCACAAAAATGTTTACCACCATGTATTTATGACTGTTACTAAGGCATACAGGCATTACCTGAGATTCAAAATATAGAGTATCCATTTACTTTCTTGCCCTTTAGCTGGTCTACTGCACCCAGTGACTTCAGAGTGCTTGGCTCCAGCAGTTGCATTTCACAGGATGATTATCTCTTTCCAAGGAAAACAATCTGCCCTGTTGTTTACTCTGGCCCATTTTCAGATGCTCAGAGTCCCTGAATCTGCCAAAATCACTAATGCCATCCCAACAAGTCTAGTTCCTGGGAGCTGTTTTGGACATCATTAAAGGGCAATCTTACCATCAGAGAAGATACTGTTTCTTACTACTTCACTGTCCTACAACAACAGAAACAGACTACAACTAGGAGATAACTCTGGACTTTTAAGCTTATGACATCCATAACCTTGATGGTCCCCTTTGCAATACTTCCTATAAGGAGGTTGCTGTGGTATGGCTGAAAAATGGCGACAACATGCCTACTCAGTGCAGTATCACATCTCTTATTTTGTTGTGCCAAAAAAGTGCTGATCTTCGTGTTTCACTGTTGCAGTCATCACATTTGGGTTATCCTTGCCAGGGTAGCCCTCAGTCGTCTCAAATACCAGAGGCTTAGTATTTCTGTGTCGGTTGCTGTCTCTCCAGGACTGACATCAGGTCGCCAGTGGTATAAAATCAGGCAGCCAACGCCATTACACAGTCTTTCTTGCCGATGAGCCTGTAGCAGAAGCAGTTTTCACTAGTGCCGGTTGGCTGCTAACTGAGTTTTTCATTTCCGAATTGAAGTTGAAGTCTTCTAAAGTTAATTACCCTGTTGGAGATCAATTTTTCTTACTCCAACCGATGTCAGAAAAAGTTAACAATTGTCTCACCTGTCGAAAGCAAATACCACACCAAGATGTTCATTATTTCTGCTTCACCTGTTTAGGTCCAGACCACAATGTCCCCCACTGTCGCTTTTGTGCTTTGTTCAACGCCAGAACTATACATCAGGTCCTCATTGTAGCTAGATATTTTCGCTGTCAGCCCTTGAATTCTGATATGGCTTCGGTAAGCCATCCGACCACCGATCTTCTGAAAAATGTAAAGATAAAGACAGACAGAGACAAACCGCACAGGTCCAAAACTGCCGACGATACTTCCGTTAATCTAGTCGTCAGTTCCCCGTTCCTCAGTGAGGTGCTTTTGCAGCCCCTGATGGCCGCTTCTGTGGATTTACTGAGACCCTTTCGGAGTCTGGTATGCCTCGAGACTCCTTCAACTAAGGATCCTGCGGATGTCTCTACCTTGGATGGGTCCAGAGCCACTGAGCAGGCACCGGCTTCCGAGGAAGTACTTCGCACTACCGATACTCTACACAGACCGACGACTTCCTTTGCGTCTTCACTTCTTTCAAAAACTGAGTTTCTAAGGCCTAGGGTACGAACCACACCCAAAAAACTGACAACCCAAGCTCAGGCACCTGCTTCATTGCCTCAGTCTCAAATGCTTAAAATGGCGGAAGACCTTATAATGCTTATCAGGGGAAGCCAGGCTACCCCTTCCAAAAGAAAGAGGCTTGTCCCCAGTAGTTTTATCTGAACAGGAGTCCGATGACTCTGATGCATCTGAATTTGAAGATATGCAACCCCTCTCTGCTTATGAGGATTCTGTTGCAGAGGAATCCAGCCCTTCAGCCTCTCCACCCGAGGACTTTTCCTTTGGGGAAATCCTACATACTTTTAAGGGAGCATTTCCAATGGGAATGTCAGGACTATCCGCAGTCAAATAAGAGACTCAGGGAATTCTTAGATCTTCCACAGCTCAGACCTCTGGCCATTCCTCCTGTCCTGGATGTTGTGGATGACTTTATGGAATCCAGTCTGACCCCTGACAACCCTCCCCCCTGCTCTCAGGAAACATGACAGGTTTTACTCTCTCAAATTTATTTTCAAAAATCCTACTGCTGACCCCAAGGTCATCTCTCAAGGACCTAAAGGAATCAAAGCAACTTCAGCCAAGAATCCCACCCCCTCAGATAGGGATACCCGAGCATTAGACATATGGGTTAAAAAAGTATACACCTCTGCTACTTTTGCTATTAGACCATTAAATTGTCAGTTCCATATGCTGAAATATCAGCAACATACCATGGAACTCCTCAAACAAAAAAATATCTTCTTTCCCCTGTTTGTGCAGAAAATAGAGTTACAAGAGTTTAATGCATTCTGCAAGTCAAGTAACTAAGCATACCTTACAATGTGGTTTTGACGCCCTAGAAGCATCTTGCAGGGCATCAGTCACTGTTTCTATCCTTAGAAGGCATGCTTGGCTTAAGGAACAGACCTTGCCAGACCATGTCGAATCCAAATTATTGTGCACACCCTTGCACAAAGACAACGTATTTGGCACCAAGGCAGAAGAGGTCTTAAAACATATGGAAGAAAAAGCTAAATCTATGCAGACAGTTAGACTTCTTACAGGTCCAGCCACTGAGATTCTGCAGCCATTGCCCCTCCAAGCACTGGTCCTTAACTGCCCCCTCCAGGTTAGCTCAGCCCAGACCCAGGGGAAGCAGACCCCCTAGACAACAGCCCCAGGGAATGCAGAGATCCAAGCAATGGAGTTCCTCCTCTTCAAAACCAGGGAGTGCAAAGCCAACCCCTTATGGTAAAAACTCACAATGACTTTATGCTTCTTCCCCCTCCCTCTGCCAACCTGCTCTTGCCCCTAAGAGGAAAACTCTCCTTCCACGCAAGCAACTGGGCCACCATTAAAAACAACCGCTGGGTCCTCAACATAGTGTCCCAGGGATACAAATTTTATTTCTACACTCTGCCAACCCCAAAAACGTTCCCAGATCTTCCTCCAAACCAGTGGGCAGAGGCCAAAAAGCAAGTCCTTTCCCTGCTCTCTCTGAGGGCAGTACAGCATGTTCCTGCAGAACAGATAGGCTAAGGTTTCTTCTCCAGACTCTTCCTGGTACCCAGAAAAGAGGGCACATGGTGCCCCATCCTCAGTCTATCCATTCTAAACACCTTTGTGGTGATACCAAATTCAAAATGCTCACCCTCTAGCAGCTTCTAACTATGCTTTCCAAAGATGCTTGATTAGCCACCCTAGACCTAAAAGAGGCTTACCTACACATCCCAATCAGGGAATCATGCAGGAAATGCTTACGTTTTAGGGCAGGATCACTGCACTTTCAGTTCTCTGCACTTCCCTTTGGCTTATCCACTGTTCCCAGAGTTTTCACAAAATGTCTGGCTCCTGCCATTGCCTTTTACAGACAAAGAAATATTCAAATTTACCCATACTTAGACGATTGCCTGATTCAGGCATGCAGTCGGGAAAAGCTGCTAAAGCACCTGACCTTTGTAAAGGACCTACTGACCTCCCTGGGGTACACTATCAACAAAAAGAAATCCAAACTAGTACCCACACACAAAATTGTATTCCTGGGAGCAAGCTTGGACACAGCATCCCAGATGCCATTCCTTACTCCAGAAAAACAAACCTACCTGACAGCTTACTTTTCTCAACTAGCCACCAGGACCCAGTTCCTTGCGAGTTCTAGGGTTCATGGCTTCTTGCATTCTATCATTCTATATGCCAGACTGCATATGAGGAAACTATAATGGTACCTAAAAAGCCTTTGGTGTCAGCACTCTCAAGAACTGCAACTATTATGCCACTAATACCTTGTCTAAGAAAAGATTTTCTTTGGTGGGCAGCAGCATGCTACCACAACAATGGACTTCCCTTCTCACAACCCCACACCGCCCAGACCCTCAACACAGACGCATCAGACTATGCCTGGGGTGCACACCTGGATGTCAGGTGCATTCAGGGCCAATGGAGGCCAAATCAAATACATCTGCACATCAGCCAAAAAGAGATGTTAGCTGTTCACCACGCCCTGACAGCTTTCAGACCCCAACACCACAGTGATGTGGTACATCAAGCAGGGAGGGACTTACTCTTATCCTCTGTGCAGGCTCGCTATGACCCTTTGGCACAATGCCTCAGCCATGCAACTACACCTGTTAGCACAATTCCTGTCAGGCTGTCTAAACTCTCTGGCAGACAATTTAAGCAGAAACCTGCTTAGACCCACACGAGTGGCAGCTAGACCAAAGAACCTTCACCCTTGTAACCCAGAAATGAGGCACCCCCGAAGGTCAACCTCTTTGCCTCCCACTCCAATTATCAACTCAGAAAATTCTGCACCAGGGAACCTCACAGCAAGGCCTGGAAAGTGGATGCTCTATCCTTCCAGTGGGTAAACCTCTAGGTCTATGCATTTACCCCAATACCACTCATTTCAAGGGTACTGCTCAAAATAAGGGAGGAAAAACCGAGGGCAATCAAGATTGCCCCAGACTGGCCACGCCAGCACTGGTACCCACTGCTGTGCAGCCTGTCACCCCTGCCACCATGGCACCTACCTCAGATCCCAACACTTCTGACCCAGAGGAATGGAGAATTCATGCATCCCCAATTGCAGACCCTCAATCTGGCAGCCTGGCTTATTCCCTGATCTCTCCTCAAGCTGCCAGTCTAAGCAAACAAGTTCTAGATGTTATACGTGATGCTGACAAGTGGAAAAGGTTTTGCACCTGGATCCAGGCTAAGGGAGCCAGAATGGCACAGCTCTCCCTACCTCTCAATCTGGATTACCTGGCAGACCTATTACACAGGGGTCTATCCTTCTCTTCTATTAAAATTCATGCCTCTGCCATCTCTGCTCATTTCACCACAAAGCCACCTGTTTTCTCACACCCTCTCATCAAACAGCTCCTAAGAGGAGCTAACAACTTGAGGCCGCCCAGAAGATACCTCAACTTGGGACTTAAACTTTGTGTTGGAAAAGCTCACCCTGCCCCCCTTTGAACCTGCAGCTTCAGCAGAGTTAAAATTTCTCTCTTGGAAAACAGCCTTGCTTCTGGCCATCACTTCATCTAGAAGAGTATCAGTGTTACAAGCACTTATGGCTGTAGAGCCCTTCAACATTTTCCATGCTGACAGGGTCTCCCTTAGGACTAACCCATCTTTCATGCCAAAAGTGGTGTCCAGTGTGGCTCTCAACCAATCCATTCATTTGCCTACCTTTTTCCCTAACCCATAAAACAGGAGGGGGGGATTCTGCACTCTCTAGATGTGCACAGACAGCTGAGATTCTACCTAGACAGGACTAAATTTTTTAGAAAAACTGATCAATTGCTAGTCAGATTTTCTGCAGGAGCAGAGGGCAAAGCCATATCCAGACAATCTCCAAATGCATCCATTTCTGCTACAAACAGCATGGGAAACCTCCCCCCAAGGGGGTCAGGACACATTCCACCAGAGCAATCTCCACTTCTGCAGCTTTTCTCAGAGGGGTCCCAGCCAGGGACATCCCGGAGGCTGCAACATGGACATCTGTTCATACCTTCAGCAAGCATTACCACCCGCCTGTCTTCTCCAAATCCAGGGCAGGCTTTGCCACCGCAATCTTGCAGGGCATCCTAGCCAGCCCCCAGTCTTCTTGACTGCCTCCACCCTTTTCTTCAGGTTTGGGAATCAACCCAAATGTGATGACTGCAACAGTGAAACATGGAGGACATAGTACAGTTGTGTACACTTAACATAAATATAGATGTTAGAGTGTATTCACTGTTACAGTCCTAGTTTCCCTCCCTCCATCTCCCTTGTCTTCTCTCTCTCTCTCTCTCTCTCTGTCCTTACAAGGAATTGTTGGTATTTATTTTCTACTGATGGTGTTCTTCCACCATAACCTAGCTCCCTATTGGGGGCTCCTGACAGGGCAAGAAAAACTGATGTAATGGCGTTGGCTGCCTTATTTTATACCACTGACGACCTGACGTCAGTCCTGGAGCGACAGCAGCCAACGCAGAAATACTAAGCCTTTGGTATTCGGGCTAACTGAGGGCTACCTTGGCAGGGATAACCCAAATGTGATGACTGCAACAGTGAATACACTCGAGCATCCAAGTGTACACAGCTGTCCTTTTTGGTGGATTCATCAGGTGAATCTCAATTAGGGTTCGTTTCAAACTAGGCCTGGGTACAGAATCCTTGGCTACAGCTTGGGTGGCTCATTCATGGGGGGAATTAAAATTAGAGCATCTGAAAAAACTCTAGTAAAAAAAAAAAAAAACAGCATCAGTATCAAGGAGTTGATGTCTGTAGTTCTAGCTATACAAGTATTCAGACAGGTATAACAACCAAGAACCCCACATATCCACACAGACAATACTGTATGTGGTACATCATCATGCAGGGAGGGACCCATTCTCACATTTTGAGAAAGCTGGTCATGGGTGCTTGGTATCTAGCCCAGTAGTCAGGTGTGACCCTAAGAATGTCTTGGATTCCAATTCCAGGAGAAAGTTATTTTAGAACAGAAGATCCTTACTAATTAATTTTAAAGAGGAATGTATTTCCTGGCCTGCTGCACAGGTGGGTTTTGCCAGAAATAGATCTTTTTGCTTCTCTAGAAAACAAAAGCAGCTAAGAAGATCTTGAATTAGGACACCATGCAAGGGACCTGGGCACCATATATGTTCTCAACCTGCCAGGTGGGTATGTTTCTTTACTCCTTTCCTTCCATCTCTCTTCTACTCAGCTTTGTTCAGAAGTACAGGAGTACAAGTCAAAACTGCTACTCCAAGCACATTTCTGGTCAAAATTGAATTGTTCTTTTGCCTCCTGAGCATTAAAAGGCTGGAACCTGTACCACTGCTTCAGTTTGAGGATCCCTTATCTCAAAACAAGGGTTAATCATGCACCCCAACCTGAAGATCTTAAAGCTGACAGTATAGCTGATTTAACACTCATTCCCTTTAGGTTTGTGTTTACCAAGGACCTGCTTATAATGGTACCTATCTAAATGGAAAAGGTTCTCCCTTGGGTGTGGCAGAGAGGGATGCAGTAAAGGGGGCCTTGGACCCAAACCAGTCACCATTGTCTGTGGTGCTAAGATACCAGTCAAACCAAAAATGTATGTAATTGTAGATCTCTGTGTATGTTCATTGCTGCAGTAGTGTTTCCCCTTCCTCATTCTGTCTGCCCTTGACCTGTTGTCATTCTGGGGTTGGAGAGAATACATGGTCACCTTTTATTTTCACTTTCCTTCTCTCTTTTCCCTATAATGTGCCTTTTTCTTCCCTTCTTACTACTCTGAGAGGGAACTTTGAGAGTTCTTCTGATTGGACTGTCTTCCCTAATGGCATTAGCCACCTGGGCAACTAATGAGCTGGCTTTTACCAGACCTCTGATTCCTCATAGGTAAGAAAGAAGTAAGGATGTTGTATATAGACATCCTTCTTGCACAACTGGAATGTTGATATCCAGGTAAGAGGGCATCTGCCCGGTTGAGAAGGGAAAGTAGCTCAGAAAGTCTAGTCTTCTGCAGCACAAGATGTTCTTCATGTTTCACTGTTGCAGTCATTACATTTGGGTAATCTGCTGGCAGGTTGCCCTCAGTCGGCCTGATTAACAAAGTCTTGGGTCCTGTGTCAGTTCTCAGACAGGCATCAGCTACTCACTGCCATCCTCCACCATCTGGCTGTTCCTGCTTCTAAGCCACTTTTCAGACATGGTATGTCTAGATAGGGTATCATCCATTAACTCCACAGAGTAGGGCATTTTTGTAGTATTTTTAGTCCAAATATGACACTGGTCCTTATAAAATGACATCTTGCGGTACAGATGATACAAATGTGAAGTTTAAGTAGAGTCTTGGCAGTCGTGTTTGTAATTTTGGACTAGAACCTAGACTCTGAAATATTAAAACCTTGATTTTCACTTGAGATCAAGCATGAGTAGACCTGTTGGCTTTCCAGTGATGTGCCCATCTTTTCATAATTTACACAAGGACATCACAGGACAGCCCTTGGAAGATGGATTGTTTCTCCTGTATGTGGGATCAAGGCCCTGTTTACCCATTTCTACCAATAATGCTAATTATGAATTCTTCTCAGTGTAAAACATTATCAGCTTTTTGTTTCCTCATTGTTGTCCAGGGTTGATAAAAGGGCTGATGTTTCTTGTTTAAAAAAAAAATGTTTCTTTTGGAAAAAAAAGCAGGAATTGAATAATTGGTGTAATATTGCTTAGGTTATGTGAAGTATAATGTTTATGTTAATATAGTTTGATTACTTTTATATGAATGTGAATTTGCATATGTCGCAAGTGATAATTCAGTAAAGGTGTTTGAAAAAAAAAAAAAGATTGGCAAAAGGGCCCTTGTATGTCCTTCCTGTTCCAAAAGAACTTTCATCCTGCTTCTGGGGATGTTTTCATGGACCCACATATTATTAGAACACTGTTCCACATTGTTGATGTTATCACATTAATTCGGTGGCTGGTACCTTAGTTTGCAGTAAACTTTTTGTTTTCAGAACTTGTTCTGTTTATTGTATGTTTGAAATTTATGGTGTCTGGCACTGGAAAGTCTGCTTAGCTAGTGGAGGAAGTTGTCAGCTTTGGCTTTGTGATATATTTTAAACCCTGCTACATCCTTGATTCCTTGTATTGTAGGATCATAGTGATTATTAAGCTAACAACCCTAAAGGGCTTTTTTAAGCCTACCATGTTACTCATGATGCAAAGGACTGGTGTGTGTATATCATAGGCTGTGCATGGTATATTTAACTTGGGTGTGGTTTGTAAAGCACTTAGCAGATGTCTTTTTCAAATAAAGAAACAAGTACCAGCTGGGGATAAAATTTACATTTCTGTCTACTGATCTAGATTGTACTTGAATTCTTGTGAGGAAGAAATTTGCTTCACACGAATGGGGAAGCCTGTTTCAGACAAGGGTCAGACTCTTGAGACGCACACCTCTCGCTCTCTCCAACATGTCTTATTTATGTTGCTAGAGAGATTGATGTATGTAGATTGTGTTTCTGATGCTGTTTGTTTTGCGAATGCATAACAGGTTCATTTCAGAACTTGTACGGGCAGAACAATTTCACTGTACTTTAGTATTTAGTTGTATATTGCTTATGTGATTTTTGTCATAGAAGTTGAAGTTCTCTTCGAATTGTGTGGTTACTGATTTTGATTTTTTTCTTTTATAATGTTTTATTGGTTTGAAGCTGAATATGGATTCCTTAAATGAGTGTCCAATTAATGATTTGCTAAAGCACTAATATCTTGTACAGTGTAATAAATGCTATGCATATTTAAAGTTGATACCTGATAACACTAGTGATCTGTGTTTCTTCATGTAAAAAGTTGGATGACTTGCTTACCATTATTAGAAGTAAATCCAGACTTACTGATGACGACTGCACTTATGCAACTGGCATAGCTCGGAGAACTGTTACATATATTAATGACTGGACTGGAGAGAGAAATAATGTTAGGCAAGCAGCAAGTGGAACACATTTAGGATGTTATGCATCTATTGCCTGTAAAGATCATTCAGTCCCTCTGAAACAAGATGCTGCCCTAGACAACTTTGGAATTCTGGATTCAAGTATTCAACAGTGTAAGGATTCTGAGTGTTTAGTAGGAAACAAAAAAGGAAGAAGTTCTCAACAAAATAACATCATCATTTCCGAAAGAGGCAAGGGCAGATGAAAAGGAAGAAATACAAATTGAATGTGAAAGGATTGAGGAAAATTACTGTAAGAAAAAAGAAGAGAAAGACAGATGGTGACTGTATGGCTCAAGCTGTGGCTGTACAAAGCCAGCTGGTTGAGAATTTAATACGTGATGAAAGTAGCGGGATTAGTAAGACTAAAGATAATTTAGACCATTCCTTTGTAAAAGTTGACAGAGCAGATGTTACTGTATTAGAAGTTGAAGATTTTTCAGATCTGGTCAAAACTATTCTTTTAATTGAAGAATCAATTATTAGAGGAACAGATACTTATATTTGCAGAGAAGAATGATGTTATGCTTGCCAGGAGCAATAACAGATGATGTGAGATGAGCCTTGGAATGATTTAATGTAAGGAAGTATGGATCTGTTTTTATTCATGTCTGTACAAATGATCTCATTAACGACTGGCTGCTAGTAGAGATCTTACAGCTCTAGCCCTCTTACATAGTCTAGTTTGTACTGGTGTTGGGATGTACAAGGGTGCTGAAAAGTTCTAATCCCAACCAGTAAGGGAATGATGTGGAGCCATGAACCTTTCAAGTTATTCAACATATTTTCCCCGATGTTCAACACACTTGGCACATCGTGTCTGAAGTTTCTGTAACCCTGCCAAAAAAAATGTCTGAAGTCTGGTCACTGAAATACCGCTCAGCTGTTGCAGTCATCTCCAAATCACTCAAAAACTGCTGCCCTTTCAAACTCTTTTTAAGGTTTGGAAATAGGAAACATTCAGATGGAGGAAGATCTGGTGAGTGGGGTGGATGGTCAGTGCACTCATACCCTAGTTTCGTCAAAACATCCATCGTTTTGCCAACCTTGTGAACAGGTGCATTGTCTTCCAAAAAGAGAACTCCTTTTCGCAGCTTCTCTCTTCTTTTTTCTTTCAATGCCTCCTTTAATTGGGACAGCAAGTTACAGTAGTATTCTGAATTTAACTGTTTGGCCCCTTGGAAGATGGTCAGTCATTGCAACACCTTCCTGATCCCAAAACACTGTGGCCATGACCTTTCCTGCTGACTTTTGGGTCTTTTAACTTCTTTGGCTTTGGTGAACCTGAGTGCCACCATTGTTTGGACTGTTTTGTCTCAGCATCATAGTGGTGTAACCATGTTTCATCAACAGTAGCTAGTTGATGTTCTTAGTGTTTCACTGTTGCAGTCATCACACTTGAGTTGTCTGCCTGCAGGTAGCCCTCAGTCGGCCCAAATACCAGAGTCTTGGGATTTGTGCATCGGATGCTATCGCTTCTTCCATGACGTCTGGTCATCAGGGGTATAAAACAGGCAGCCGATGCCATTACATCAGTCTTTCTTGCTGAGGAGCTCGAAGCAGAAGCAGTTCACAAGTGCTGGTCGCTGCTACTTGAAATGTTCGTTTTTCGAGTTTCAAACCTGAAGTCTTTTAAAGCTAAGTACCCCGTTGGGGATTCTTTTTTCTTGCTCTAACTGATGTCTGAAAAAGTTAACAATTATTTTGCCTTTGGAAAGCAAATACCTCGGAGATTTTCATTCTTACTGCATCACTTGTTTAGGCCCAGACCACGACATCCCTCACTGTCGGTTCTGTGCCTTAATGCCCGAACCATTCGTCGTCACTCTATCTTTGTTGCTAAATTCTTTTGCTGTCGTTCTCCGTATTCCAAAATTGCTTCGATAAGCCATCTGACTACCGATCTACTGAAAAAACATAAAGATAAAGATAGAGGCAGACATCATAGGTCCAAAACTGCTGACGACGCTTCTGTTAAGCTAGTCGCCAGTCCGTCGGTACTCAGTGAGGCGCCTTTGCAGCCCCTGATGCCCACTTCTACAGATTCGCAGGCCTCTGCTGAGACCCATTCGGAGTCCGGTATGCTGCAATATGCTTCTTCGACTATGGAACCTGCGGATGTCTCTCCCTTGGATGGGTCCAGATCCACTGTGCAGGCACTGGCTTCTGAGGGTGTTTTCCAACTTACTGATGTTCGAATTAAACCAACGACTTTGTTTTTAGCTAAAACTACCAAGTTTCTTAGGCCCAGAGTATGCACTACGCCTAGAAAACCGAAGACCCTAGCGCATGCTCAAGCTCCCATGCCATAAAAACAAATGCTTAGAATGGCTGAAGACCTTATTACCCTAATTAGGGGAAGCCAGCTTTCTCCTGCTAAGAGACAAAGAATTGAGTTTCGTTCTGATTCTACAGACCAGGTGTCTGATGACTCTGACCCTTCTGATTATCAGGACATGCCCTTATCAACCTATGAGGATTCAGATGCAGAGGAATCCATTCCCTCTACCTCCCGTCCAGAGGATTTTTCTTTTGGTGAAACCTTGCATACTTTAAGAGAGCATTTCCACTGGGAATACCAGGACTGCCCTCAGTCCAAAAAGAGACTTGGAGAATTTTGTGAGTTGCCTCAGCACAGGCCTCTAGCTATACCCCCTGTCCTGGATGTTGATGATGTCTTCATGGAATCCAGTCTTACTCCAGACACTTTACCCCCGGCCCCTAGAAAACCTGACAGGTACGACAGAGTACCTGATTCTCACAAATTTCTCTTCAAGAATCCTACTGCGGATCCAAAGACCATTTCCCAGGAACCTACAGCCAAAAATCCTACCCCTTCAGACAGGAATTCCAGAGGTCTAGAGAGATTGGGTAAGAATGTATATACCTCTGCAGCTCTTGCCATCAGGGCATTGAAATTGTCAGTTTCACATGTTGAAGTACCAGCAACATATTATGGAACTTATTAAACAAAAAATGGGGTTACTTCCAGATTGTGCAGAAAATAAAGATTTACAAGAGTTAATGCATTCTGCAAACCAAGTTAGAAAGCATACTTTGCAGTGTGGCTGCATACTTTGCAATGTGGCTTTGATGCCCTAGAAGCATCTTTCAGGGCTGCAGTCACTGGGTCTGTACTGAGAGGGCATGCTTGGCTGAAGGAACAAACATTGCCAGATCATGTCAAATCAAAATTACTAGACGCTCCTTTAAATAAGGACTGCTTGTTTGGTCCCAAAGCAGAAGAGGTTCTTAAAAAGATGGAAGAAAAAGCTAAATCTAGGCAAACTGTTAAAGAATTCTTACAAGTGCAGCCACCTAGATTCAGTAGGCATTGGCCTTCAAAAAAAAAACTGGTCCTTTCCAGCCCCTTCCAGGTCTTCATTCCAAACCCAGGGAAAACGGGCCACCTAGACTACAGTCTCAGGGTATGCAGAGATCTAAACAATGGAGTGCTTCCACCTCAAAAACAGGGAGTGGTAAGCCGCCCCCTTATGGAAAAAACTCAGTGACTTTTCAGTTATCCTTCCCAGCCCTGCCCAATTACTTATGCCCCTAGGAGGAAAACTTGCCCTTCATGCAAAAAACCGGATGTCCATTACTCAGGACCGATGTGTCCTAAATGTATCCCAGGGGTACAGATTCTACTTCCATTCACTGCCAACCCCAAGCGGGTTTCCAGACCTTCCTCCAAACCAGTGGGCAAAGGCTCAAAAGCAAGTACTTTGCCTGCTCAATATCAGAGCTATTCAACCTGTTCCAGTAGAACAAAGGGGGCAAGGTTTCTATCCCAGACTTTTCCTGGTGCCCAGAAAAGAGGGCTCTTTTCACCCAATCTTGGATCTGTCAATTCTCAACACCTTTCTGGTGGTCCCAAAATAGATGCTTAACCTGCAACAGCTTCTCCCTGTGCTAGCCAGGGATGCCTGGTTAGTCACTCTAGACTTAAAAGAAGCTTTATCTGCACATCCCCATAAGGGAGTCATGCAGGAAATATCTATGCTTTAGGGCAGGCTCTATGCACTGTCAGTTCTCTGCACTTCCCTTTGGCTTATCTACTGCACCCAGAGTATTCACAAAGTACCTGGCTCCAGCCATTGCATATTGCAGGCAGAGAAATATCCAAATTTTCTCATACTTGGACAATTGGCTGATTCAGGTGGACGTGAGGAATTGCTAGTTCAGCACCTGACATTTGTAAAACGCCTTCTCACTTCATTGAGTGATGATACTTTTAAACATCCAGGCACTAATCGGATATGTAGATGTGTGTCTTATGTAGATTGTAACACACAGCATTTGGTTAATCTTGCCTGCTGTACTCATTGTACCACTTTTTACGTAGGCAAAATGGACCAGCAATTTAAAGATCGAATTCTACGTCATGTAAGGGATATCAAGAAGTTGGAACTTATTAATGCACTTGCAATGCATGTTTCAAGTAATCCCACTCATCATTTTAAGTTTAAAGTGGTGGAAGTAATCTATTGGAATGTAAAAGAAGGGGGATGTGAAGAATAGAACTGAATTGCGTGAGTCTAGTTGGATAACTAACTTAAGAGCTAATCGTCCCCCTGGCTTGAACAGCATTGCTCCATTAAAACCAATGTTAAATGCAAGGAAACTGAGTGTGGTTTAATAGAAAACAGAAGGAATAACCTCTCAGTAAAAACTTGTTTCTCATTCTCTTATGAACAGCATTCATTCGGAAAAAGATATGATCGACGTATGAATATTATTATAACAAACATACATTTCGAGTGAGATGAGATATATGAAAACATAGTAACACGGCTACTGAACATACAATATCTATATGTAACCTGAACAGTACTTTGATGATTTTCTTTAATGTCCAGCTTGTCTCAAGTAGCATTATCTGATGAATGAGCAAGGAAATGTTTCCTTACTGAATATAAGCCTTTCGTAAGTATACAAGCCTTTCGTAAGTAAGTTATTGTCTTTGAAAGCAATTGAAAAGTCAGCTATTTCTCATAGCATTTTATTTGTATGCGATGTATGCTGACATGTTTCTATGTAATTTCCGTTTTAGACATTATGAGTTTTACTCAGTAAGTAATTTTTGTAATGCGATGGATTCCGTTGAAAAAAGATCATGGGCAGAGATTTGATCTATTAGTTGGTTAACATCAAACTATTTAACAACTATGAATTCGCCATTTGTTAAATAGTTTGATGCTAACCAACTAAGATCAAATCTCTGCCCACGATCTTTTTTCAACGGAATCCATCGCATACATTGCATACAAATAAAACACTCCATTAGTTTTATTCAAGTTTTATTGAAGACTAAATTTTGTTTTTAATTTTGTTTTGGTGTAAGCCGTGGTAGAACCGAGGATTTCTTCAATTCATTCTCACTTCATTAGGGTTACACCATCAACGAAAAGAAAACACAACAGGTGCCCAGTCAATAGATTGTACTCTTGGGAGCAAGCTTGGGCACAACTTCCCAGATGGCATTTCTCACTCCAGAAAAGCAGGTCTGTCTGACAAACTACTTCAAACAAATGGCCACCAGAACCCTGCTATCTGCAAGGAAAATAATGCAAGCCCTAAGGTTCATGGCCTCATGTATTCTGCTAATTCCATATGCAAGACTGCATGTGAGGAAACTTCAGTGGTACTTAAAAAGCCTTTGGTGCCAACATTCTCAGGACCTGGAAACAATCATTCCAGTCATACCTTGTCTAAGGGCAGAGTTCATTTGGTGGGCAGAAGCATGCAACCACAACAAAGGACTGCCTTTCACTCAACCCCTCACTGACCAAACCCTGACAATGGGGGGTACACATGGCAGGCAAATGCATTCAGGGCCACTGGAGCCCAGGCCAAATTCCCCTGCACATCAGTCTAAAAGAGATGTTAGTTGTACAGAATGCTGTGACAGCCTTCAAATACCTAATCATTCCAGGACAGCTGCTGATAAAAACAGACAACATCACAATTATGTGGTACATAAGCAGGGGGCAACCCATTCCTACCCACTCTGCAGGTTAGCCATGGCCCTGTGGAACACAGCCTTGAGCAACCAAATGCATCTACAAGCTCAATTCCTGCCAGGCAAACAAAATTCACTGGCAGACGACTTAAACAGAAATCTCCTAGACCCACACGAGTGGAAATTGGAGCCCAACACCTTCAACCTTCTAATCCATAGGTGGGGGACACCGGAGGTGGACCTCTTTGCCTCCTCCGAGAACCACCAGTTGAGCAAATTTTGCACCAGGAACCCTCACAGAAGGGGCTGGAAGGTGGATGCCCTGTCCTTCCCATGGGAAAATCTTTCAATTTATGCCTTCCCCCTCTGCCCCTCCTCTCAAAAGTACTACTCAAGATCAAACAGGACAGGCCAAGGGCAACTCTTATTGCCCCAGACTGGCCACGTCGGCACTGGGTACCCCCTGTTATGCAGTCTGACAGTGCCACCGTGGCACCTTCACCAGACTCCTACCCTGCTGTTTCAGCAGGAGGGACAGATTTTGCATCCACAGTTGCAAACCCTAAACCTTGCACCCTGGCTTATCCCCTGAATACACCACCAGCAACCCCCAGCAAATAGGTGCTGGATGTCATTCTTGAAGCCAGAAGGCCTAGTACTAGGAAATCCTATGCTGTAAAGTGAAAAAGATATTGTTCTTGGAATCGGTCTCAAGGAAAGGACACAGCAGTGCCCTCCTTACCTCCAATCCTGGATTACCTAGCAGAGCTACTCCACAGAGGCCTATCCTTCTCCTCCGTTAAGATTCATGCCTCTGCCATCTCAGCTCATTATAATACTGAGCCACCTCTATTTTCTCACCCTCTCATCGGACAGTTCCTGAGAGGGGCTAACAACTTAAGGCCCCCTAGGAGAGCACCCAGCCCTGCCTGGGACCTTAACTTTGTACCGAAAAAGCTCACGCTTCCCCCCTTTTGAACCTGCTGCTTCAGCAGAGTCAAAATTCCTCTCTTGGAAAACAGCCTTGCTTTTAGCCATAACTTCAGCAAGAAGTGTGTCTGAGTTACAGGCGCTAATGGCTGTGGAACCCTTCATTATTTTCCATGCTGACAGGGTTTCCCTCAGGACTAACCCGTCCTTTATGCCTAAGGTGGTGTCATGTGTGGCTCTAAACCAATAACATCCATTTGCCAGCCTTCTTCCTCAGAATAAAGGGGAAAGGATCCTGCACTCCTTGGACGTGCACAGACAACTCAGATTCTACCTTGACAGGACTAAACCTTTCAGAAAATATGACCAGCTGCTATTCAGCTTTGCTACAGGGGCAGAGGGCAAGGTTATTTCAAAACAAACCATTTCCAAATGGATAGCATATTGCATCCATTTCTGCTACAAGCAGCATGGAAAACCTACCCCATAGGGGATCAGACCACATTCCACTAGGGCTACTTCCACCTCTACAGCATTTCTCTGGGGAGTCCCTACCAGGGACATTCTGGAAGCTGCAACCTGGAGTTCTGTACACACCTTCACCAAGCATTACCACTTGCCTATTTTTTTATTCCAGAGCTGGATTTGCTATAACAGTCTTGCAAGGCCTGCTAGCCAGCCTTAACACTTCTTGACTGCCTCTACCCTTCCTCAGCTTTGGGAATCAACCGAAGTGTGATGACTGCAACAGTGAAACACGTAGAACATAGTACTCAGTGGCATATCGTTTACTCAGAGGTGATCTCTGCCTGACTTACAAAGCCATGTCCAACTCAGAATTGATGGACATGCTCCACCTAAAGAAATCCAAGTCACTGCGAGCCACGCGCTCTAGTGAGCTAAATCTCACCACAGCAATAAATAGAACATGCTGGAGGAATAGATTCCTGTCAGAGACTCCCCATGCTTTGGAACAAAATTCCAAACTAAATTAGGCAGAGCCCCTCACTAACTCTCTTCAAGAGAAACCTTGACGAGTGGATGGGT
This sequence comes from Protopterus annectens, assembly GCF_019279795.1. Lineage (NCBI taxonomy): Eukaryota > Metazoa > Chordata > Ceratodontiformes > Protopteridae > Protopterus > Protopterus annectens. The sequence goes on from NC_056743.1 coordinate 936,118,291, forward strand.
AACAGAAAATACACCCCATGGGATCACTTCATTGGCTGTCCTTGACAGAGGATCAGTTAATTAATTAATGGGGCGGCGAAAGCCGACACACTCTGACTAGGCTTATAAATGCCCTCGGGCAGATAGCCTCGTACCTACCTATGAACAGTTGTGTACACTTCCCATAAATGTAGATGTCCGAGTGTATTCACTGTTGCAGTCCTGGTTTCCCTCCCTCCAGCCCCCTGGTTTTCTCTATCCTTTCTACCCCTCCCCTCTATGTCCATTTTTACTGACAGTGGTATTTACTTTTCACTGGTAGTGTTCCCCAGCATATACTAGCTTCCTGTTTGGGGGCTCCTAACATTTGGGGCAAGAAAAACTGATGTAATGGCATCGGCTGCCTGTTTTATACCCCTGACGTCCTGACGTCATGGAAGAAGTGACAGCATCTGACGCAGAAATCCCAAGACTCTCATATTCGGGCCAACTGAGGGCTTCCTGCAGGCAGATAACCCAAGTGTGATGACTGCAGCAGTGAATACACTCGGACATCTACATTTATGGTAAGTGTACACAACTGTACTTTCCAAAAAGTTGGCACCCGCTCAATAAAAATACAGCAAAATGAACTTGGAAGTGTCCACTCAACATCTTTTCTCGTCAGCATTCAAACATTTGGGCACCCACTTGGCTGACATCGTCTGCATACCCAGCTGCTCAAGGATTATCAACTCAACACATTCTCTGGATATCTGTAGTGTCTCAGCAATAAGTCTATATTTGCTGTTCTCCCAAAATCAGGTCATGGACATGGTCAAGTTTTGGGAGCTGACACTGTTTGAGGCCTCCCAGACCTTGCTGCATCTTTGGTCTCAGTCTCCATGCTGACATTTTGCGTACCACTTCTTCACAGTTGAGTAAGAAGGGTACTTGTCACTAAATGTTTGCATCATACATTCATAGATTACCTTTGGAGTTCCACACTTTTCGTTGTCATGGTTAAATCAGTGATCGGAAACATTATCAAAACATAGCATTACTATTCTGCAAATTGGCACTTTACGAGATGAAATCACCTTGTTTTCAGCTACAGAGGCAAAATAACACTCTGAATTTAGAAAGATGGTCGGGCGTAGAACTTTTTAACACACCCCTGTATTTTTCACAAGTCACACATAGAAGGCATAGTCAGGTCTCTGTGAATGAAAAGATTTTTGGGGTAAATACCTACTTGGAAATATGCCCCGTTTTAAAAAATAGAAATGTGTAGAGCATCAAAGCCTAGTTTAGGGCACACGTGTTCAGACAGGATGGCGTGCATTTGTCAAGATCAGGGAAGAGACTTTTTGCAGCAGATGTTTTGCAATATTTGACATACTTACCAGGTTGACAATTTAACAGTTCACAGACAGCAACATTTGATGCATTTCTGATGCTTGTTAATGTTAGTAGCCTTAGTAATATTTTATTGGAAAATTTGCTGTGTTCCCACAAGATGATTGTGAAAAAAGGTTAAAAAACAAGGACTGGAAATCGGTTCTGTTAGGGTATAAATGTGTTTACTGTAACAGACATTCTAAGAAAAAATCAGGTGGAGGTGTTATGATAGGGATTAAAGACTGTGATGAGACCTGTGATTATTACGTGTGCAATGATAACACCAATACTATAGACTGTGTAACTGTGACAAAGACAACCTTAGAACTTGTAACAATTGTTGGAGTGTGTAGACCACCAAAGTCAAGTGCAGATGATCTAGAGGAATTCATACGTTTCTTGCATGTAATACAGGAGGAAAGAATAATAGCTGGGGACTTAAATATACCAGAGACAGACTGGAATATTAATTCAACAATGTTAGTAAGCAAATTATTCACAACATATATTCAGGAGCAACAATTGCTTCAGATTGTTAAAAAAAACTTATCAGGGAATGAGACATACTAGACATTGTTTTCCTAAAGAAATTACTGTTACTTCAAGTCAAGTTTTACCACCATTGATGTGCAGTGATCATGGGGTTGTGAAGATTAATTTGTTGCTAGATAATTCTGCCAAACTGAAATGTAACCGATGCCCAGAAAGTTAATTACAGATTATATGGAAGCAAAACAGTCGCTGTGTAAAATGGAGTGATGTGTGCAGTGGGATGACTGCAGATGGAATGTGGAAAATGTTGAATGAGAAATTGTGTGAGCGCAAAAAAAATGTTTAACATCAGGATCTAAGGACACAACGTCAGACTGCTATATTTCCATAAGAACAAGATACCTGATTAAGGTGAGAGACAAATTATAAGCAATGGAAGAGAGGTTCAACTACAACTTTGAAAACTGAAATAAACAAGCTGGACAGACAATCTTTTTCCTCATTTTGTCTCGCACAGTGTTCAAAGATATTGAGCACAATAGGAAACCCTTTTATAGATGCATAATACAGTGCATATAAAAGTGTACACGCCCCTGTTAAAATACCATTTTTTGTGATATAAAAAGTAAGACCACAATAAATAATTTCAAAACTTTTCCACCCTTTAATTTGACCTATAACCCGTACAATTCAATTGAAAAGCGAATCTGTTGGGGGAAAAAATATAAATAATAAAAAAAAACGTACAATAAGCTGGTTGCATAAGTGTGCACACCCCTAACCGAATACTTTGTTGAAGCACCTTTTGATTTAATGCAGCATTCAACCTTCTTGGGTTAGGAGTCTATCAGCATGGCACATCTTGACTTGGCAATATTTGCCCACTCTTCCTTGCAAAAGCACTCCAAATCTGTCAGATTGCAAGGGCATCTCTTGTGCACAGCCCTTTTCAGGTCACCCCACAGATTTTCTATTGGATTAAGGTCTGGGCTTTGGCTAGACCATTCCAAAACTTTAATTTTCTTCTGGTGAAGCCATTCTTTTGTTGATTTTGGATGTATGCTTGTGGTCATTGTCGTTATGAAAGGTGAAATTCTTCTTCATCTTCATCTTTCTAGCAGACGCCTGGCGGTTTTTGGGCCAAAAGTGACTGGTATTTGGAACTGTTCATAATTCCCTTCACCATGATTAAAGCCTCAGTTCCAGCTGAAGAAAAGCAGCCCCAAAGCATGATACTGCAACCACCATGCTTCACCGTAGGGATGGTGTTCTTTCGGTGATGCAAAGTGTTGTTTTTGCGCCAAACGTACCTTTTGGAATTGTGGCCAAAAAGTTCAACCTTGGTCTCATCAGACCATAACACATTTTTCCACATGCTTTTGAGAGACTTGATGTATTGTTTTGCAAATTTTAGCTGGGTCTGGATGTTTTTCTGTGTAAGAAAAGGCTTCCGTCTCGCAATCCTACCCCGTAGGCCAGACATATGGAGAATACGGGAGATTGTTGTCACATGTAGTACACATCCAGTACTTGCCAGAAATTCCTGTAGCTTCTTCAGTGTTGCTGCAGGCCTCTTGGAAGCCTCCTTGACCAGTTTCCGTCCTGTCTTTTCATCAATTTTGAAGGGACGTCCAGTTCTTTGCAGTGTCACTCTTGTCCATATTTTCTCCACTTTTTGATGACTGTCTTCACTGTGTTCCATGGTATATCCAATGCTGTGGAAATTTTTTTGTAAGCTTCTCCTGACTGATACCTTTCAAGCAGGAGTCCCTTTGATGCATTTGTAAGCTCTCTGCGAACCATGGATTTTGCTGGAGCAGGCAACTGAGTAAATGTCAGGAAAATCCTACTAGGACAGCTGAACTTTATTTTGGGTTAATCAGAGTCTCTTTAATGGCAGGTGTTACCCAAGAAGACTGAATGCTGTAATTAAATCAAAAGGTGATTCAGCAAAGTATTAGTTTAAGGCTGTGCACACTTATCCAACCAGCTTATTGTACGTTTTTTATTTTTTATATTTTTCCCCTAACAGATTTGTTTATTTTTCAATTGGATTGTACGGGTTATATGTCACATTAAAGGTGGGAAAAGTTTTGAAATGATTTATTGTGGTCTCATTTTTTTATATCACAAAAACTTGATATTTTAACAGGGGTATGTACACTTTTTATGTCCACTGTATGTGGAAGGAGTAAGCACACACACATTAATAAACTGTGTGCAGATTCTAAAATTTATTCTCAGGCACAACAGATTATATATATTTACAAACCTTATGCCAAACAGTTTGGCTCCAAAAAGGAGATAAGTTTTCCTAGTGACATTCAGGTAACCTCAGATACTGGAATCAAATTAGATTATATTGAAAAAAATCTGTGCAAACTGGATCCAAAACAAAGCACAGGGAGGAGACGGCATTAGTAATAATGACCTGAGAACACTTCAAGAACTTACAGTACTATTATATCTATTATTCACTAGATTATATAAATATGGGGAGATTCCTCAAGATTGGAGACATGCGCTTATTAAACCTGTTTTTAAGGGAAAGGGGAATAGAACAAATCCAGAGTCATACAGACCCTTAAGTCTACTCTCATGTTGTGGAAAAATAATGGAGAAAGTAATATTGGATAAGTTATTGGCAGAATTCTATATGTCGGGACTTGAAACTGTATATCAGCATGCATATGTTGAAAACAAGATTTATTACCACTTGTAACATGATATAACAATACAATAACAGCTATGAATAAATTGTACTGTGATGTAATTTATACAGATTTAACTTCAGCATTTGACAGTGTCATACACAAAACACTAATCAATAAATTAGAACAACTAGGAATTGATGTACTCTTGATAAGATGGATAACTGCTTGACTTAAAAATAGTAGATGGCAAGTAAACCTGGACAGGTGAAATTTTTGGTTACAGGCAGGGTGTCTCATAGGGCTCTGTCCTAGCCCCTTACTTGTTTAGGTTGCATCTTTCAGACGCAACGTTTTCATCTGAGGTGTTCTACAGTCTGTATGCAGATGACCTGAAACTGGGTAAAATGTTTACATGTGTTACAGATTTGGCATGTCTGCAAAAGAACTTGACTAAATTGACCATTTGGGCACAGGAGATTAATATGCTGATAAATGCATCAAAAACTAAGCATATGAGATTTGGGAGACCTAAATCGAAAGGTGAATGTTAATATAGCATACAGTGATTGAAACTTGTAGACTCATTTAAGGACCTGGGTATATGGGTAGATCCAGCTACGATTTTTTTCTAATCGTATCAACAAATTGGTTAATGATAGTTATAGAACTAAAGGTTGTATAAAAAATGTATGAAGTGTAGGAAATGAGAAATGATGAAGTCACTGATGTTCATCGTGTTACCCTGCTGCAGTCATCACACTTGGGTTATCCTGTCGTCAGGCGGTCCCGTAGTCAGCCGGAATTCCAAAGTCTTGGTCAGGCATCGGTTGCTGTCGCCACTTCCCTGACGTCAGTGCGCCAGGGGTATATATAGTGCAACCGACGCCATTTTCTTCAGTCTTTGTTGCCGCACGGTGCCCGAAGCAGAAGCAGTTCACAAGTGCCGGTCGGCCGACTCCTGAGATTTTCGAATTCGAATTTCAGACCGAAGTCTTCTGTAAAGCTAAGTACCCCATTGGGGAAACTTTTCTTGCCTCAGACCGATGTCAGAAAAAGTTAACAATTGTATTTCTTGTGGGAAGCAAATACCTCATAAGGATTTTCATTCTTATTGCATACCTTGCCTAGGCCCAGACCATGACGTCACTTCTTGTCGGTTTTGTGCTAGGTTTAATAAGCGTACTATTAAAAGATGCTTTGATTTCGCACGACACTACTTAGGTAGGAAATTTAACTACACCATGCCATCGGAGCAACCGATTACTGGCGTGCTCAAAAAACGCAGGGATAAGGACAGACAGCCCAGGCCTAAGCCAGATTCCGCGGCCTCGGCTGATCCGGTCTCCGGTCCTCAGTGAGGCTCTGACGCAGCCCCTGACTACCGCAGATCTGGAACCCGAGACCGCTACAGAAGTTTTGGCGGAAGGCACCAGGCCGACGCAGCCATTTAGTTCAGGCCCTTCCGACAACATTGTTACAAAAGACGTCGGTGCTACAGAAACGCCATCTGTTTCTGAAGGCGTTTTCAGACCGATGACTCTCACCATTAAAACGTTTTCTAAGTCGAAGACTCCTACTAAATCTAAAAGGACTGCACTTCAGTCTCCTGTTCAAGGCCCCATGCCTAAGAAACAGATGCTCAAAATGGCTGAAGATTTGATTTCTTTAATCAGGGGTTCCCAGCCCCCTCCTGACAAAAGGCCTAGACAAGAGGAAGATAATGCATCCTCTGAACAAGTGTCCATTTCTTCAGACTCCTCTGAGGACCAAGATTATTCCTTCTCTCCTTATGAAGATTCTGATGCTGAGGACTCTATTCCCTCAGCTTCTCCTCCTGAAGACTACTCCTTTGGGGAAACTTTACACACTGTGAGGGAACATTTTCACTGAGAAGGTCAGGACTACTCTGATTCGAAGAAAAGGCTCAGAGAGTTTCTTTTACTCCCCCAACACAGACCATTTGCCATCCCACCAGTTTTGGACATAGTGGATGATGTTTATTTAGAAACCAGTTTGAAACCAGACTCTCTACCTCCTGCTCCGGCTAAGCCTGACAGATACTATAGAGTGCCTGATTCCCACAAATTTCTTTACAAAAGCCCTGCAGCTGACCCGGAGACCATCCCCCAGGGTCCCAAGGGGGCTAAGGCTTCTATGGCTAAAAACCCAGTACCTTCTGAGAGGGATTCCAGAGCGCTAGACAGGTGGGAGAAAAAGGTTTACACCTCAGCCACACTAGCTATGAGGGCACTGAATTGCCAACTTCACATGCTTAAATATCAGCAATTCCTAATCTCTCAGTTAAAGCAAAGAATAACCACTCTCCCTCAACAATCTGAATTGAAAGAAGTACAGGATCTGTTGCACGCCACTGAGCAGGTGGGCAAACATACCTTACAATGTGGGTTTGGTTCTTTGGAGGCCTCCTGCAGAGCAGCTGTCACTGGGTCTGTTATACATAGGCATGCTTGGTTAAAGGAACAAACTCTGCCTGATCATGTTAAAGCAAAATTACTAGGTGCTCCCTTACAGCAGGATGTGCTTTTTGGAGTTAAACCAAAGAAGTTTTAAAGAAAATGGAAGATGAGGCAAAATCTATGCAGACAGTCAAAGATTTCCTACAGGTACAACCCCCTCGCTTCAGCAGAAACTGGCCAACAAAAAATTGGTCCTTTCCAGCTACTGACAGACCACAGAGGGGTAAATACAGACGCCCAAGGGACAGAGGACAACCACAAGCCCAGTATAAGCCTCGCCAATGGGGCACTACAACTGAAAAGGGAGGAGAAGACAGGTCACAATCCACCAGAAGGCAAACTCAATGACTTGCACCTCATCTGGCCAAGCAATACTCTCTTGGCAGCCCCCTTGGGGGGAAAACTAGCACTTTTTTAAGACAACTGGCACATTGTCACAAAGGACAAATGGGTCCTAGACATAATTTTACGAGGATACAGATTCCATTTTCACACCTTGCCAATGAAAAGAGGAATGCCAAACCTGACACAAAATCAATGGGCAGAGGCACAAAAACAAATTACAGCTCTCATGGACATGAGAGCCATTCAACTGGTACCTACTCGAGAGCAAGGTCAAGGATTTTATTCAAGACTCTTTCTAGTGCCCAGAAAGGACAATGCCTGGAGACCAATTCTGGACCTTTCAATTCTAAACACCTTCTTACAAGTACCCAAATTCAAGATGCTAACTCTATAGCAGCTTCTTCCCAGGTTGGGCAAGAAAGCATGGCTAGTAACGTTGGACCTCAAGGAGGCATACCTGCATGTCCCTATCAGACAAAGTTGCAGAAGATACCTCCATTTCATTGCAGGTTCAACCCATTACCAATTCTCTGCACTGCCCTTTGGCTTATCTACTGCGCCCAGAGTCTTCACAAAATGCCTGGCACCAATAATTGCATACTGCAGACAAAGAGGAATTCAAATATATCCATACCTGGACGACTGCCTCATCCAAGCAGAAAGCAAAGACATTCTCCTACATCATCTGGCCTTTGTAAAGCATCTACTAAAATGCCTGGGGTGCACAGTAAACGAAAAGAAGTCAAAACTAGTACCCTCACAAAAAATGACATTCCTGGGTGCCAGCTTGGATACAACGGCCCAGAAGGCTCATCTTACGCCAGACAAGCAACTACAACTGACTCAATATTTCAGGACAATGGCAACAAAGACCCAATTAACTGCAAGAAAAATTCTGCAGGCTTTGGGCTACATGGCATCTTGCATACTAATAATACCATTTGCAAAGCTGCATATGAGGAAATTACAGTGGTACCTAAAAAGCGTATGGTCTCAACACAGCCACAGCTTGGACACAATGATATCTCTCATCCCCTGCCTACAACAGGAACTTCTATGGTGGTCACAGGGATGTCACCTCAACAAGGGTCAGCCTTTCACCTTACCCCCAGCCAGGCAAACTATCACAACAGATGCTTCAGATTACGCCTGGGGGGCACACATGGCAGGACAATGCATTCAAGGCCTATGGACTGCAGATCAAAGAAATCTGCACATAAATCAAAAAGAGATGCTAGCTGTACAGAAAGCTCTGACAGCCTTCAAGGATCTATTACATCCAGGACAACTTGCAATAAAGACGGACAACACCACAGTAATGTGGTACATAAACAAACATGGGGGTACACATTCCTACCCTCTATGCAGGCAAACAATGGTCTTATGGAACACAGCTCTGGCTTACCAAGTTCAGTTGCAAGCTCAATTCCTGCCAGGACAGAAGAACACATTGGCAGACGACCTCAGCAGAAACATCAAGGATCCCCACTAGTGGAAACTAGATCCACAAATATTTGCAATGATAACTCAAAAATGGGACCTTCCAGACATAGACCTGTTTACCAGTCCTCAAAACTATCAACTGACAAAATTTTGTACAAGGACATTTCACCATCAAGCTTGGAAAGTGGACGCATCTCTTTCTGTTGGAAAAACCTGACAGTATATGCCTTCCCTCCATTGCCTCTCCTCACAAAGGTTCTTAAAGTCAAAAAGGAGAGACCACGACTGATTCTCATAGCCCCAGACTGGCCATGCCAGCACTGGTACCCGCTATTGAGAAATATGGCCCACAGCCCACCATGGATATTGCCTCAAATTCCCCATTTGTTCACACAACAAAACAATCAGATTCTTCACAGCCAGCTCAAAACTTTAAATCTGGCTGCATGGCAAATCAACTAAATATATAACAACCAGCTCCTCTTTCCCAAGCAGTTCTGGATGTTATTCTGGAAGTCAGGAGGCCAAGCACCAGGAAGGCTTACTCGGACAAATGGAAAAGGTTTTGTGCCTGGAACCAAGCTAAAGGCCAAGACACAATTCAGCCTCACATGCCTCACATTCTACAGTATTTAGCTGAGCTGTTGCACAAAGGATTTTCTTTCTCCTCCATTAAAATCCATGCTTCAGCTATTTCAGCTCACTACAACACGGATCCACCTTTATTTTCACATCCTCTTCTAAGGCAGTTTCTCAGAGGGGCAAAAAACATTAGACCACCCAGGAGAGCTTCTACACCTACATGGGACCTCAATTTTGTTCTGGAAAAACTAACACTGCCTCCCTTTGAGCCAGCTTTCTCTGCAGATCTTCAGTTCCTATCATGGAAAACTGCCTTGCTCCTAGCAATTACTTAAGCTAGAAGAGTCTCAAAGCTACAGGCACTAATGGCAGTGGAACCTTTCCTCATTTTTCATCAAGACAGAGTTCTCTACGAACTAATCCTTCCTTTATGCTTAAGGTGGTTTCCAGTGTGGCTTTAAATCAAACCATCCACTTACCCACCTTCTTCCCAAATCCACAGAACAAAGGTGAGAGACTCCTGCATTCCTTGGACATTCACAGGCAACTTCGTTACTACTTGGACAAAACTAAGACTTTCAGAAAATCTGACCAGCTCTTTGTATCCTATGCTACAGCTACTCAAGGGAAGGCTATATCAAAGCAAACCATTTCTAAATGGATAGGTCATTGCATACATTTTTGCTATACTCATCATGGGAAACCAGTCCCTGCTACCATTAGGTCCCACTCCACCAGGGCAACAGCTACCTCTACAGCCTTTCTAAGGGGGGTTCCAACCAAGGAGATTTTAGAAGCTGCAATTTGGAGTTCAGTTCACACCTTTACCAAACACTATCACTTACCTCTTTACTCTAAGACCAGGGCAGGCTTCGCCACTGCAGTTCTGCAGGGCCTTATAGCCTCCACTAATCCTCTATGATACCTCCCCCCTTCCTTAGCTTTGGGATTCAACCCAAGTGTAATGACTGCAGCAGGGTAACACGATGAACATAGTACAGTTTTGTACCTACCATAAATGTAGATGTTCGAGTGTTCACCCTGTTGCAGTCCAGGTTACCCTCCCTCCATCCCCTCTGATCTACTGACTAAATCTCTTCAATACCATAATGATGTATTTGCTTATAACTGAAGGGATTTTGTGTTTGGGCAGCAGTTACTCCATTTGGTACTAATTTCTGATCACCTTTTTGGGGGCACCTGACATCTGGGGCAAGAAAAACTGAAGAAAATGGCGTCAGTTGCACTATATATACCCCTAGCGCACTGTCAGGGAAGAGGCAACAGCAACCGACGCCGGACCAAGACTTTGGAATTCTGGCTGACTGCGGGACCGCCTGACGACAGGATAACCCAAGTGTGATGACTGCAGCAGGGTGAACACTCGAACATCTACATTTATGGTAGGTACAAAACTGTACTTTTGTTGCATTGAACCCAAACATGAGTATGGAATAACAATATGAAAACCTTACAAGAAAACAAGCATGAGTAAACTGGAAAGAGTACAGCAGAAATATACCAAGGGCATCCATGGATGTGAAAATTTAAGTTATGAAAGACTAAAATATCTGAACTTGTACAGTGTCTCTCATAGATATCTAAGAGGAGATCTTATTCAGGTGTAGTGGGCATTTAGAGACAACTACCTCTGGGAATGTTTGGAGTTATCAAAAAGTAGTAGTCATCAGGTGACCTATGTAGAAGATTCTATAGGAATGATTAGTGCATTAATTGGTTCCCTGAGAGACCAACTGATGCATGGAACAGACTACCAAATTTTATTAAAGCAAGTACTAGTTTAGATATTTTTAAGAACAGCCTGGACACTTATTATGGGAACAAGTGTTTTGGTATATTGGCAAAATTAATGCCCGTGCTGAAATATTTGTATGTATGTGTTGTGGCTAGATCACAAGATGCTTTGAAGTCCAGGCATAGACAGTCTCTTGGCAGTCTGTAGGAGAGTGAGTAAAAGAGTAAGGCTTTGTGACTCCACCATGTATACGTTTTGTGAGGAATCTCTGCAGATGCTCCAGTTGTTGCATATTCCTGATTAGATACATACCAAGGAGATATGTACTCAGTGATTGGTGTAATGAGGGTGGAGGGCAGTGGAACAATTACATCTTCTGACCTGGATGTCATATCGTTGCTTATAAGGTGCATAAAAATGGAATGATTTAGTCCGTTAAACACACGGTGGTCAAAGACCAAGTCACTGTCTACATGTGTTCGCAAATCCGTAAACCGGGTCAACCCTTAAGAGTATATTATTGTAGTAATTTGGAAGGGTGCCTGTCTTTCCAAGACTGTTACACATATCTGGCATTGAGTTTTAGACTGAATCTAGCACGAGTTTGTTTGTTTTTTTTTCAGACCTTCTTGGAGGGTATTTGCATCATTGGGGGATACTGTGGTTGCACCTAGTTTGCGATAGTCTGCAAACATAGTCCACTAGAGGTTTTTGATTCTATCCTTACTTTTGAGAAGTAGATGCCAAATCAGACCCCCACTAGTGACCTGCTGTTCAGTGGAGGTAGACTCCCCTATCCTGACTTCTTGGGGTGCTGTCTGTGAGCCAGTAAGATATCAAGTGGATGGCATAGGGGTTTATACCTTAATTTGTGAGCTTACCTACAGGGCCTAAGTGAGGTATTGTGCCTTATGCCTTGACCAGATCAATGTAAGCACTGTGCACCATTTTTCCCTCATCCACTGCTTTGGTGACTTTCTTGCAGCTCACCAGGTTGAGTAGGCATGACCTACCCATAATGAATCCAAATTGAGTTGGATCCAATGTCTGAAGGTTGTCTGTTGTCTTTTATCATATCCAAGATTATTCTTTCCATGGCCTTTCTTATGAGATTAATCAGGTTAATGGTTTTCTAGTTTCCAAGGTCTGTACTTTGCTTCCCTTGTGCAGAGGGATAGCAGTTGCAGTTCTCCATTCATTTGGCACGAAGCATGTTTGGAAAATCTGGTTGAATATTGATTCTAGTAGGTGGATAGTTCATGTTTCATGCTGTTAAGGAGGCAACCTGGAATATTATTGGGTCACATAGTTGTGTTTTTGGTCTTGAAGACCACTTTTAAGGCATCTTTCTTAGTGATAGGGAGTTATGGTTGGTGGTATTTGAGGTGTCTGGTGGTGAAAGTGGGGTAGAATTGAAGCTGAGCGTAGTAGATTAACTATGTTCTCCTGCTTTTTTTCATTTCTTCAAATCTTTTGGGTTTCTAATACCATGATGGGAATGGACTCCATTCCAAGATCAAAGTATGATTAAAGTTCATGAAATTAGTATTGTTTCAGTCTTTGATGCCAGCCAGAAGCAGCACCCACAATGTGCCCAGTAATGACTCATTCTGCAGTTCATACCAGGTTACCAGTATTGGCAACGTATCTAAATACGATTGCAGATTCTTTTTTATAAGACCCCATTGCTCCTCCTTCTATTGGAACTGTCTGGGTATCTTTCTTCCACATTGCTTTAGTTTCTACCTGCAAATCTTGATATTTTATAACTTTGTGTCTGTATGTACGCAATATATTGTAGTTATTGGGTGTGGTGATTTCAATGATCAGTGCTACTAATGTCTTTTTCATGGACCACTATATTCAGTTTTCTAGCATCTATCTTTTGAACTGTTGGTAATGGGTGATCCCATGTGAGGTAGACTTCATCATTTTATATCTCAGTATAGATGTCTCTATTTACAATTAGTTTGGCATATTGTCATGTATTGCCTTTGAAGTTGTGAACATAGCCGAAAAATGTCTTATTTAATGTCCTTGGCCTGGAAGGCTACATTTACCTCAAGTTTGGCTTTATAGACTTAACTGGTCCCATGAGTTCCTTATTGAGCTTCAGGGAGGTCTTGCCTTGTTAGGCATTGCACGCACTTTTTTTGGACATGACTTTCTTCCTTTTGTTGTACAGTGTATCTTATGCTGGATTTCCACCAGGGTGACTTTTTTTTTTTTTTTTTTTGAGTGTTCCATGTTCTTATTTTGCTGTTACAGCAGCTTGTATGCAGCTGTACATATGGTTCTACAGGAACTCTGTGAACAACTTTGTATAGGCAGAAGTGTTCCCTGGGTTTGGGTGGGGCCTGAAATTTTGCCTTGGATTAATTTCTAAATGTTCCAGTGCTAAATGGTGTTCCAGGCTTTATTTTTATTTTGAAGGAGACCGTTTTGTGGTTCGACCTGACCAGTGAGGATGTTACATGGGGGGTGTGCAACATTCCCCCCATGTATTTGAGGACCATGTTAAGGATGCTTGCATCCTTAGTAGGTGTATGGACGAGCTGGGCCATGGCATCCATTTTGATTAAGTTCAGGAATCTTTGATTCTGCATCTTTACCAGTTAATAGAAGGGTAGTTGAAGTTGCCCATGAGTATGGTGTTTAGTAGTATGGAATGAATGTGACTGTAGTTCGTTTAAGTAAGTGGTGTGGATTTCTTGGGTCATAGCAGGTGTCTTGTAACTCACAAGGATATGATATGGGACTTTGCTTATGATGAGTTGTACGTGAAGAAGCTCAAGGGCATTATACTGCTTAAGCAACCTTGAGGTCTGATTTGTTTTTGGTGTAAATTTTGTACAGTAGCAGTTCTAAAATGAGTGGAAGACATTATAATCCTGCACTGACGGGGGTTCTCGTGACTTTTTTAAACCATGTCTCAGAAAGTACACAGACATTTATATTCATCAGGGTAAAGAGAGCTTGGAGAGAGTAGAGTTTTTTGTTTAGACTCCTGACCTTGAGCTGTGTATCACTTTTAGGTTTTCAGGGGTTGGTTTAGCTGTGTTGATTAGGTTATCAGGTTGCCACTGCCTAAAAAAGCACTATAAGGTGGACAAGGTATTGACCAATATTTGGAAACCAAGAGGGGATAGGTGCAAACCATTCCTGCCAAAGCAGAATGGCTTGTCAACCATATCCTCCCAGGCTGACAAATATCATACCCTCTTCGAATGACACCATAAACTATGCCAGTCATTAGTCAAATCTGATGTCAAATTTTGTTCATTCTTTAATAGGTGGGTTTGGATCCGACCTGGCCTTTTTTTTTTTTTTTTTTGTTTTTTTTACAACTCGTGACCACTACAATTGTTGAGCTCCTCCTTACCCATAATGCTTGATCTCCTAACATACCTAAGATCTTGTTTGCCGCTTTTGCATATGGACATGGTCACTGTGAGCTCTTGAACGTATTCATTTTTGTCAGATAAGTCACTTTAACTGCTGTAGCTCCCTTTGTTTCTAAATCATATAGTGTTGTAACCTCTCTACCTACACTCTTTTGTGCAACTCTTAATTACCATAGTTGGTATTTTTCTTCACTCCCCTTCTTACACATTTTAGTGCATCTCTGTTTTTCCATTGCCGGTATTTCCTCTGCCTTTCTCCTTTCATATTATTGTTCTTATTATACTTAAAAAAAAAAAAAAAAAAAAAAAAAAAAAAAAAAAAATTCTGTTTTTGTAGGATAGAATGAACATGGCAAAAAAACTTCAGGTTTTAAAAAATACAAAAATGTGGGTGCAAACTTCCATTATCTGATGCACGTGATTGGTGTGTGTATTGTTTGGTCCCTAACCATCTTAAAGTGGATTGTGTCATTCATAAATCGTTTAATCCGAGGGCAGTTCTAGACTGCAAAGACAAATTAATATTGAAAGGTCTGCTTCCCCCGATCTTTTCAGAGGCTCAGTCTGGGGGTTCAAACCCCCAGATCTGACACTAAGGAACAAAGGAGGAGTGCATTGGATCCATCAGGCTTTTCTACTCCTTCCTCAGATGCGATGTTGGAACCAACCCCTTAAGAAGCTCAAGAAGTCTGATCCAAAGCCTTCATCTTCTGATAAGCTGGCATCAGATACTAGATCTGCTTCTTCAGATCCAGTGGACTCTGATCCAGAGCCCCTTCCCCATACAAGGTATGCGTCCTCCTTGGACCTGGTGTCTTCTCGAGTCCCCTCACCCTTCTTAGAGATGTGCTGGCGTTCCATATCCCCCTGTGTGCCATCATCCTCTTGTTCTTTCAGGAGACAGACAGAAGCTGATGTGGATAGAATGATGAAGTTTCTCTTGGCACAGATTCAGATGGGAATTCTGGCTCCTGCCCCTTTGAGTTGTGATGCCCTTACCAGCACTACACCTCCTATCTCGACTCTTTCTGAGCGCTTGGATTTGAGGTTTTTGGGACTGTCTGTGCTGGATCTGAAAATTATTGTATCTTCAGCTTTGATGCATTCTTTGAGTGCTGTGGATCTGAGCATGTCAGAGCCAAAGTGCCCTTGTCAGGTCAGAGACATTAAAGTCGATCTGAAGATGGAGACATCTCTTCCCCTTGGAGCTTTGGCACTGGGCAGCTCAGCTCCAACCTCTGCCTCAGGTGCACTCCCTGTCAGAGGGATCCAGCTCCACCATGGGACATAAATTTGGTACTGCAAGCCTTGGTCCTTTCTCCGTACGAACCAGCAACGAAATGTGAGTTAGTTTTTAATCTGGAAAACCATTTTTTTGGTAGCCATTACCTTGGCTAGAAGACTTTCAGAACTTCAAGCTTTGTCTTCTAAATCTCCTTATTTAATGTTTCATAAAGACAGGGTAGCACTGCAAACCAATCCTTCTTTTCTTCCTAAGGTGGTATCAGAATCCAACATCAACCAGCCCATTAATCTTCCAGTTTTCTCTTCAGATTTCACAAACATTTGCTGGATGTTAAGAGGCAATTATGTTTACATAGAACAAATAATTTCAGAAAAAGACAGACCAATTGTTCCTTTGCGGAGCCTAAATTAGGCAAGTCATTTATGAAAGCAACTTTGGCCAGATGGTCATCTGATTCTATATCCTTTGTCTGTAACAAATTCAGCTTATCCTTACCAAAACCTTTAAAAGCCTATTCAGCCAGGTCTGTGGCAACATCATCAGTATTTTTGTCCAGGGCTTCCATGGATGATATCGCAGCTGCTGCAACTTGGGCTAATCCTCACACCTTCATTACTCATTACAAATTGGATCTGGTCTCAAGGTGGAAGAGCAGCCTTCTGCTCAACAAGTGCTCAAGAATTTCCTTCTTTAGAGTCCTCCCTGGATTTCAGGTAGCCGGGGACTCTGTTCCAGTTGCTGAGGAATGAATGAAAATTGACAACATTAGTAAAGAAGTTATGTACTCACCATAACATTCAGTCTATGTTGTCCATTCTCATTCTTCAACTCCCCTCTCACCAACCCCCCACCTTTGCTCCAATATCCTCTGGAAGAGCGATAGGTAACAAGGAAACCAGTGATGTTCATCGTGTTTCACTGTTGCAGTCATTACACTTGGGTTATCCTGCTGGCAGGCGACCCGAGTTCCAAAGTCTTGGTCCGGCGTCGGTTGCTGTCGCCTCTTCCCTGATGTCAGTGCGCCAGGGGTATAAAAGTTGTAACAGACACCATTTTCTTCAGTCTTTCTTGCCGCGTGGTGCCTGAAGCAAAAGCAGTTCGCAAGTGCCGATCGGCCGACTCCTGAGATTTTCAAAATTGAGTTTCAGATCCGAAGTCTTCAGTAAAGCTAAGTACCTCGTTGGGGAAACTTTTTCTTGCTCCAGACCGATGTCAGTAAAAGTTATTTCGTGGGAAGCAAATACTTCATAAGGACTTTCACTCTTACTGTATTCCTTGCCTAAGCCCTGACCACGACGTTATTAGTTGTCGGTTTTGTGCTAGATTCAATAAGCGCACTATTAAACGTCGGTTTGATTTTGCTTTACATTATTTTGGCCGAAGGTTTAATTACGAAATGCCGTTGGAACAACTGACGACCGGAATTTATAAAAAAAACACAAAGACAAAGAAAAGGACAGGCATCCGAGGTCCAAAACTGACGACGAAGCCTCTTCTACTCCAGTCGCCGGTTCTCTGTGAGGCGCTTTCGCAGCCCCTGACATCTGCTACCTCAGAGCCACAGGCCGTAACCGACAGCCATGTGGAGACATCGAGGCCTGTGGAAACTCAAGGTACTGGGCCTACGGAAACTATTCCCTCAGATGGGTCCGGAGCCGATGAGCAGGAATCTGCTTCTGAGAGTGTTTTCAGACCTTCACAGCTTACAATTAAGCCCACTACAGCAGCAAAGGCAAAGCCAAAAACACCATTAAAGACAAGGAAACAAGTACACCATTCTCCAGAACAGTCATCCATGCCAAAGAAACAGATGCTTAAAATGGCCGAAGACCTAATTACTTTAATCAGGGGTTCCCATCCCCCTCCTGACAAAAGGCCTAGGCAAGACACTGACTATGATTCCTCTGACCAGGTTTCCATTTCCTCTGATTCCTCTTCTGATCAGGGATATTCTCTCCCTCCCTATGTGGACTCTGATGCAGAAGAGTCTATACCTTCAGCCTGTCTGCTTGAGGTTTATTCTTTTGGGGAAACCCTGCACACCATGAGGGAGCATTTCCATTGGCAGAGCCAGGATTATTCAGAATCCAAGAAAAGGCTCAGAGACTTCCTTTTATTGACTCAGCACAGACCCCTGGCTATCCCCCCTGTGCTTGATATTGTTGATGATGTTTTTTCTGAATCCAGTCTGTCTCCTGATTCTTTACCTCCTGCACCGGTCAAGCCAGACAGGTACTACAGGGTCCCTGACTCTCATAACTTTCTTTACAAAAATCACGCTGCAGACCCAGAAAAATTTTCTCAGGGTCCTAAAGGGGTTAAGGCTTCCACTGCTAAAAATCCTGTCCCCTCGGATAGGGATTCCAGAGCTCTGGACAGATGGGGGAAAAAAGTTTACACTTCTGCTACTTTAGCTGTAAGAGCTTTAAACTTCCAATTTCACATGCTTAAATGTCAACAGTACCTCATGTCCTTGTTAAAACAGAAAATGGTTTCAAATTCAGAAAGTCCTGACAGTAAGGAAATGCAGGATTTATTGCATGCAGTTGAACAAGTGGGAAAGCATACTCTGTAATGTGGTTTTGATTCATTAGAGGCTTCTTGTAGAGCCACAGTTACAAGCTCTGTTATTCGAAGGCATGCTTGGTTGAAAGAACAAAGTTTACCTGACCATGTTAAAGTAAAATTATTGGATGCTCCACTACAGCATGATACTTTGTTTGGTGTTAAGGCAGAAGAGGTGTTAAAAAAAAAAATGGAGGATAAAGCAAAATCAATGCAGACAGTGAAAGATTTCTTACAGGTTCAACCACCTAGATTTAGCAGAAACTGGCCTTCAAAAAATTGGTCCTTTCCAGTATCAGACAGGCCACAAAGAGGCAGATACAGACGCCCAAGAGGCAGATCTCAGTCCCAAGGCACCTACAGACCTAAACAGTGGGGTGCTTCAGCCCCCAAAGGAGGGGAAGACGAATCACAACCTTATAGGAAACAGTCCCAATGACTTCCCTCTACAAATGCCAAGCACTTACGTTTTGACAGCACCCCTAGGGGGAAAGCTAGCACTTTTCTCAAAAAATTGGCACATGATCACCCAGGACCAATGGGTGCTGAATATTGTTTCTCATAGTTACAGGTTCCACTTCCACACGCTTCCAAAACCAAAAGGTATGCCAGACCTGCCACAAAACCAATGGGCAGAGGCACAAAAACAGATTGCTGCTCTTATGGACATGGGAGCTATTCAAAAAGTTCCACAGCAAGAACAGGGACAAGGATTTTACTCAAGACTTTTCTTAGTACCCAGAAAGGACAAAACCTGAAGACCAATACTGGACCTGTCAATCCTAAATACTTTCCTGGATGTTCCAAAATTCTAAATGTTAACACTACAGCAACTTCTGCCCATGCTGGGCAAGAAGGCTTGGCTAGTTACTTTGGACCTCAAGGAG
This sequence comes from Protopterus annectens, assembly GCF_019279795.1. NCBI lineage: Eukaryota > Metazoa > Chordata > Ceratodontiformes > Protopteridae > Protopterus > Protopterus annectens. Next base: position 936,137,501 of record NC_056743.1, read on the forward strand.
GCATACCTACATGTCCCAATCAGACAATCTTGCAGAAGATACCTCATATTCATAGCAGGCTGAATGCATTACCAATTCTCTGCACTGCCCTTTGGCTTATCTACTGCGCCCAGGGTCTTCACAAAATGCCTGGCACCAGTAATTGCATTTTGCAGACAAAAAGGAATTCAAATATATCCCTACTTGGATGACTGCCTTATTCAAGCAGAGAGCAAGGACATTCTTCTAAAGCATCTGGTGTGTGTAAAAAGATTGCTAATTTGCCTAGGGTACACAGTAAATGAAAATAAATCAAAACAAGTGCCCTCTCAAGAGATAATATTCCTGGGTACAAGCTTAAATACAACTGCCCAGATGGCTTATCTCACGCAAGTCAAAGGCAACTGACTCATTACTTTCAAATGATGGCAATAAAAACCCAGCTCCCTGCAAGAAAAATTCTGCAGGCCCTGGGCTTCATGGCATCCTGCATTCTACTAATTCCATATGCAAAACTGCATATGAGGAGAAACTACAATGGTATCTAAAAAGTGTTTGGACTCAGCATTGTCACAGCCTGGAGACAATCATAACTTTAATTCTCTGCCTACAAGAGGAGTTTCGATGGTGGTCCCAGACCTGTCACCACAACAAGGGACAGCCTTTCGCTGTACCCACAGCCAGGCAGACAATAACAACGGATGCATCGTATTATGCCTGGGGGGCACATATGGCAGGAAAATGTATTCAGGGCACGTAGCCCAAGGAACAAATGCATCTTCACATCAATCAAAAAGAGATGCTAGCTGTACAGAATGCCCTGACAGCTTGCAAGGACCTACTACATCCAGGACAACTATTAATAAAGATGGACAATACCACAGTTATGTGGTACATAAACAAGCAAGGGGGCACACATTCCTACCCCCTATGCAGGCAAGCCATGATTTTGTGGAACATGGCACTGACCTATCAAGTACATCTGCAGGCACAATTCCTGCCAGGAACAAAAAGTACACTGGCAGACGAACTAAGCAGAAATCTCATAGATCCTCACAAATGGAAGCTAAATCCACAAGTGTTCAGCATGATAACGAGGAAATGGGGATGCCCAGACATAGATCTTTTTGCCACCCCTCACAATTACCAAATACAGAAATTTTGCACAAGAACTTATCGCTCTCAAGCATGGAAAGTGGATGCTCTGTCATTCAGCTGGAAAGGCCTGAGAGTCTATGCCTTCCCTCCGATGTCGCTTCTTACCAAGGTGCTACTAAAAGTCAGACAAGAAAGGCCAAAAATGATCCTGGTTGCCCCAGACTGGCCACGCCAGCACTGGCACCCAATCCTAAAGAGTTTATCTCAAGGCCCAACTTGGCTTCTTCCTCAAATTCCTCATCTTCTGAAACAACAAAACAATCAGATTCTGCACAGTCAACTCAGAACCTTAAACCTGGCAGCATGGCAGATAATGTAGCCACTCAGACTGTACCTCTCTCTAAAGCTGTTATGGATGTCATTTTAGAAGCCAGGAGGCCCAGCACTAGGAAATCTTATGCAGAAAAATGGAACAGATTCTGTGCTTGGAACCAGGCACAAGGGCTCGAACCACTTGTAATATACCTCAGATTTTACAATACCCAACTGAGATGCTGGACAAAGGCTTATCTTTCTCATCTATTAAAATCCATGCCTCTGCCATTTTAGCTCATTACAATACAGAACCTTCTTTTTTTTTCACATCCTCTACTACGACAGTACCTCAGAGGGGCAAAAAATATAAGACCCCCCCCATGGAGAGCACCAGTGCCTACTTGGGACCTCAACTTTGTTTTAGAAAAACTCGCACTGCCTCCTTTTGAACCAGCCAGCACAGCTGATCTAAAATTCTTATGGAAAACTGCTCTGCTCCTAGCAATAACTTCAGCAAGAAGAGTGTCAGAGTTACAGGCATTAATGGCTGTGGAACCTTTCCTCCTTTTTCATCAGGACAGGGTTTCTCTTAGGACAAACCCAACATTCATGCCAAAAGTGGTCTCCAATGTGGTCTTAAACCAAACCATTCATTTACCTACGTTTTACCCAAATCCCCAGAATAAAGGGGAGAGACTTCTGCACGCTTTGGATATACACAGACAGCTACGATTCTACTTGGACAAAATAAAAGCTTTCAGAAAAACTGAGCAACTGTTTCTAGCCTATGCTGCAGGATCACAAGGAAAGGCTGTTACAAAGCAGACAATCTCAAAATGGATAGGACACTGCATCCGCCGCTTCTGTTATGCACAACATGGCAAATCAGTGCCTAAGGGCATTAAGCCTCATTCTACAAGGCAGCAGCCACTTCAGCAGCTTTCCTCAGAGGAGTACCAACCAAAGACATTTTAGAAGCTGCAACCTGGAGCTTAGTGCACACTTTCACCAAGCACTACCATTTACCTCTCTACTCTAAATCCAGAGCAGGCTTTGCCACTGCAGTTCTGCAGGGCCTGGTAGCCTCTCCAAATCGAATTTAGACCCAGCCGCCCAACCTCAGATTTGGGATTCTACCCAAGTGTAATTACTGCAACAGTGAAACACGATGAACATAGTACAGTTGTGTACCTACCATAAATGTAGATGTTTGAGTGTATTCACTGTTGCAGTCCAGGTTACCCACCCACCATCCCCCTTTTTTCTTTGCTGGGACTTTTCTGTACTTCTCATCTCTATACAACCTATGTGGTGTATTTGCTTGTAGATGAAGGAAATGTTTATAGTAATATATGCATGTTTTTGGCATAATTTTATCTTTCCAGCCTTCCTATCTGGGGGCACCTGACATCTGGGGCAAGAAAAACTGAAGAAAATGGCGTCGGTCGCAACTTTTTATACCCCTTGCGCACTGACGTCAGGGAAGAGGCGACAGCAACAGACGCCGGATCAAGACTTTGGAACTCGGGCCGACTGCGGGTCGCCTGCCAGCAGGATAACCCAAGTGTAATGACTGCAACAGTGAATACACTTGAACATCTACATTTATGGTACGTACACAACTGGTACTTACCTGCTTTTGAGCTCCAGATATTGGTCTCTTACATGGGTGCTAATATTAATTTTAAAGCTATAAGCTTGCAAGCAAGATCTGAGGTATGATAGGAGATGGCACATTATAGGTAAGGGAGGAGCATGAGAGTTCTAGTGGCCATGAGCTGTAAAAAAAAAAAAAAAAAAAAAAAAAAAAAAAAGGGCAGAGTCTGATCCGAACCCAGTTGTTGAGAAAGAATGAAAATGGACAACACAGATGGAACGTTATGGTGAATACATAACTTTTATCTTCTGTTCATACTGTGGCATCATCCTTGGAGAAGGTATATGCTGATCAGTGCTAGGTTTATACCAACCTGGGTCACAGTCTGAAGCTTCGTCATGTCTTTTCAGATAGTGCATATAGATGTGCCTCTTGTCGTATATGCCAGCATGGACTATGACATAGTCATACCATTATTTTTGATTAGTAACTTGAGTACATCCATGATATGGCAGATCCTGGCCCCCAAAAGGTAACGGATTGTAGCCCTCTCTCTTTGGTCATCCTAATAAGTAGGACATCTTTGTGTCTGATAGTGGAGTCTGCTATGATGAAGATATTGGATTGTGAGGCTTTCTGTGTTATGGGGCTTACATGTTGAGGCACTGAGCTGAGGTTGACTGTATCTTGCTGGGTGTTGGCTGTGCTAGTGTTTTGGAGGCTGCTTTGGATAGTTATTTTCTGTGTCTGGGAGGCCTTTGAGGTTTGGAAAGTTTATTTTAAGGGTGTGAGGATATGTGGATCTGTGTTTGTCCTTTGTTTTGTGTGTGTGTGTGTGTGTGTGTGTGTGTGTGTGTGTGTGTGTGTGTGTGTGTTTGTGTGTGTGTAGCAGACAGTATGTGGTAGTGTGTTTCTGACAACCCGTTTGGTAATTGTAGTGGTTTTATGCAAGAGTATTGCCTCCAGAGACTATGTATACTTCTATCTCTCACACACAGTGTCATATTTTGAGACCGTTAAGTGGTCGTTGGCAAACACGAGACAATTTCTACATTCTCAGGATACCCAAGTTCTCCAAGCTGGCTACATAGACCTGAAGAAAGTCAGGATCCATTGCTTTGTGTGTATCTGTGTAGTGAGTTTCAGTGGTAGTGGTACCAAAAGTATATTTAAGTAAGGTTTTGATTAACAGCAGACTTGTTTTCTGTGTTTTTCTTTGTATAACCACAATGTAGGCGAATTAAAAGCATACATAACAGGTTTGTTGGATGCAGGCTGGGTAAGAATTGCAATCTTAATCCAGTCTTGTGGACTAGTGCTTTTCATTTGTACCTTGTGATTGTCGGGTAACTACTCCAGCTCTGACAAATCTATTTTTATAGAGAAATTAAGAGTCTAAGCACTTGCATCTGTGCAGGGCACTACTAACTGCAGCTGTGGGATGAGCAGTGTTGCACAAATCATAATGACTTTATACAGGAAGAGAAACTGTCTTAAGCGGACAAAATAGCCCACTAGCGAATCACAGAAATATACTTGAAGTCTTCCTGTGTGATTCCCAATCTCAGAACTGACCAGGCTACCTTCTACTGCCAATAGAGTGCAGACTTAACCTTTCTTTTTTTTCCCACCAAACACCTTTATTGAATTATCATTTGCGAAGCAGACAAATTTACATTTATATAAAAGTAATCAAATTATATTAACATAGACATTATATTTCCCGTGCATTTCTATATGTCATATAACCTAAACAATATTACATCAATTCATGCCTTTTTTTTTTAAACGTCTTAAACCATCACTTACGACATAGGCAGTCAACCTTTCTTAATGTGCAAATCACACAAAGGTGAGCCCAAAGTGCAGAAACTACAAAGCAGGCAACAAATTAACCAGCAAACACTTCCTTGAACACAATGACTACAGTGCAGAAAACCAGCAGTTAAGATCAGCGTAATACAGTGGTGCACAGTACAATAATAAAGTGCAGAAATACAATAAATCAACAATATAGCAGCAGTGCACTTAGATCGCTTGAGAAAAATGAGAAATATCGGTCTGTAGTACTTATCCATGCTAGGATAGCAGTGGGAAGAAGAAAAAAAACACTGTGTGTGAATTGTTTGCCACAAGTGTGCTTCACTCTATAATGTTCCATATTGTAGGTATTCAACTTGTTTGCACAGGCCCAGTGCTATTTCAGCTGAGAGTTCAATGTTTTAAGAGGGACTTTTATCTCGGACCCTGTATGCACAGTCTGTAGTCTGTGTAGCACTTAGAATGTGCTTCCACAGCTGGCTTTAAATATGTCATTTTAATACTTTTTTAAAGACTGCCTTTGGGAGCAGTAACGTCTGCTTGATACACAAGTTACAGGCCTTGATATGTGTTAGGACACACTCCAAAATGTACTTGGCTGGAATATCTTTGAAAAGAAATCTCTCCTTTGTGTCTGAAGAAATTACAGAAAATGCTGTTATTCCCTGAACTTTCCATCCTTTTCCCTTGTCCATTGGCAACTCTAATACTGTTTAGGCATAACTGTTTCCACAAGACTATCTTACAGTTGGTGTCCTTCATAAGGAGAAAGCATCTGCATGTTTTGATTTTGCCATCAGTTTCAGTAATTGCATTACATGTCATTATGGCAAATAATTGCTGTATTGTAGTGGAATGGTGCACAAGTGCAGTAGCAATTTCTGAAGCTTTTTTCAAAGATTTGTTTGCATGGAATGTACCAGAAGTTGCAGTTTGGCATGCAGTTCACACATTTATGAACAGTTAGAAACCAAAGTTGCAGTCCTATGGTATGGAAGGATTTGCTATGGTATGGAAGGATTTGCTGTCTTGTCTAGTCTGGTTTGACATAAGAGTTGTGGTAAGGAAGTCTTTATTGTGAAATGAACCAAGAGAGTTGGTTGTCTGCACCAGGGGGCGCATTCAAGGTTATGTTTTCTGGTAGGGCTTTCAGGCTTTGTGAGTGGTTTTCTTAAAATAGAAGACTAGGATAAAAGGTGAGAGGCTGGGTGAGTTGGGGAGAGGTAGAGATTGTGGTAGTAGGGAGGAGGCTGAATTCCTTGAAAGTTAGAGGTGGTTAGTCTTGCTTGAGAGTTCTGCATGTGGTGATAGGGGAGGAGGTAGAATCTGTGGATTTCTAGCTTGTGAGAAAGTTTGATTCCTACTTTGTTGTATTTAAAAAGGTGCTGTGCAAGTGGGGAGGAATTTGACTTAAAGTTGACGGAGGGTATATCTGAATTGGGGTTCTGTAAGTTGGTAATGTGAGAGCAGTTGACAGTTGCTAGGTGTATTTTGAGGTTTTCACTATTGGTGGTCCATCTCTGTCTGAAGGTAACTAGATTTAGGGGCAGTTTTGGTGACTGGTGGATAATGCAAGGTTATTGGGAAATAGCCGCGGAAGGAGGGTGGAAGGACAGATAGTTTGGAGAGAGTTGTAGGGTTGCTTGTGATTAACAAATCCAGGAGGGGAGTGGTTTAGGAAATTTGGACTGGTAGTATCTTTGACTAAATGTATAAGGTTGATATTGACTAGGAATTTGGCAGTGTCATTTCTCTAGAGACATTAGATGGTTTAGGTTGAAATGAGTTAGTATAATGATTTTTATACTTATGGAAAGATGAGTTAAGAATAAATTATTTAAATTTCAGTCTGCAGGATTTATCGAATTTGCATATTTATTGCCTTGTTTGCTTGGCATTTCTGCAAATTATTTTGGGTAAATGTGTCCTGGTTTACAGAGTGGCACAGTTGCACATCAGTTAGTGTTCACAATGCGTACCTCTTTTGTTCTATTCTCGGCCAGAATGCCTTTTAGTAAGAGTTTGCATGTCCTACCTTTGTCTGTGTAAGTCACCACTGGGTATTCTGGTTTCATTCTACATCCTAAAGATGTGCTGTAGGTGAATTGGTAATTTTCAAATTGCATATAGATGACATGCCATATGTGTTTAGAGAATAGGTGATCCAGTGTTGTCTATTTTGTCCGATTCAACATATGAGGTTGTTGCCAATTGGATGCAACCTCAGCACTGAATTTGAAGCTTCCATGACTCCAGGGCTCTGACTTCTCCCCTACCCGTGATTCTCCAAACTCCATCTCAATAAACTAGATCTTGTTTGCTGCCTGAAGACTTCAGACATGTTTTGGGGGCTCTCGTATATCCTTTTTAGAAGAAGTTGTACTATCTTGCCATTAATATAGATTAATAGCTTAGACTCATATAGATCTTAGCCGGCCTCAGCTTTGGCCGGCTAAGATCTAGCTGTATTCTACTGGACGTATAAGAATTTAAGTACCTTTTATCTGCACTTTTTTTCAAATAATACAGCATTTTAATTGCTTTATTTGTGTTGCATTGAATATTAACTGAACTGGAAGTTTTGACTCTGTTTTTTCAGTTAGTTCCCCACCCACCTTCCCTGTTTTTGTTTTGGTGTTAATCTTGGTGGCTTTGAAACTGCCCGCCCCTCTTGTAAATTTGTGTTTGGATACTCCTTCTGGGCCCATCTCATTTGCTCACTCAACTGAGTGCAGTGAAATCATATTCTGATTTCAGGCACTCCTACTGTGTACAAAGACAGCATCTGGGAAAGAAAAAAAAATAAATTTTAAGCTGATTTCAAGCCTTTCCTGTAAGTGGTCTAGAATGTTTGTAGGCCTCTGAGCCCCCAAGCATTTCTGTGTTGGAGGGAAGCCTTCTAGCTTAATTTTGTGTGTTGGAACTAGCCAGTTTTCTAGTTTCAGCACTCAAATCTGTTTCTTTGAATTCGGCACTTGTTCAGAACTCATTGTAAGCACTAAATAAACTGCAAATTACTACAGCACTCAACTTTCCTCACTTGTGTAGAGGAAAGCAGTTTTTAGTACTTAGTACCTAGCCAGGCATGTCTAAGAGTCGGCTCCCGGTGATTTCTCCTGTCTACCTGATGAATCTGGGCATCTTGGGGCAATGCAGCAATTGCCTCATGTACACAGACAACCCTCTCCTCCTACCACCCAACACTACAACCTGTGAGAGATGCAGTTGTATAGCCAAACTGGAAGCAAAGCTCTCTTCACCCAAGACTGGACTAAACAGTCAAGAGGAGAAGGTAAACACTTGCACCACACCACACTCATCACATAGTCCCTCAAAACCTACACCATCAAAACACACACACAGAAACACAAAAAAACCTACACCACCAAAACACACACACAGAAACACAAAACACACACCTACATTCACGGAGGCTCTCAGTAAAAACCTGCCCAAGCATCAGGGACCTCCAAAGCAGAAACGCAAGCAAACTCCACCCCCCCAAAACAACCCAAATGACACATAGCCCACAAACTCAGTGTGCCACCCAACCACAGCCCATAAGCCATAACAACGTACCCAACACTCTAGTCATAGGTGACTCTATAGTCAGGCACACTGATGTTCCACCCACCAGGCTAAACAAGGAGAACGTTACTGTCAGCTGCCAGAATCCACCACATAACGCACGCACTCAGGTCACTCCACAACAAGTACAAATATGACAATGTCATTGTCCATGTTGGTGTGAATGACCAGAGACGTACCTCCCTGGACTACATGAAAAGAGACATGGAGGAGTTCTCCAATCTTGCAGCCCAGGCAGGTATGACTCTAGCCCTGAGTAGCATCCTGCCATCACCCAGAATGATACCACAGTACAAGGACAAAATGATTGACTTCAACAATTGGCTAAGCTTCTGGTGTCATTCTAAGGGGATCTAGCATTTGTCTGCCTCGGACGACATGATCAACAGACCACGATGCTTTGCAAGAGATGGCCTGCACCTGTCACCCTTGGGATTCCGGATGCTGGCTTAGGCTCTTGCCACCCGTATAGTGCCTTTTGTAGGCAAGGTTCAAATGACAAATTCACCACCGTAACAGGTGCAAGCAAGCAAAATCTGAGGGTAATGCTACTCAATGCTAGAAGTCTAAACCTCAAAATGCACTCGCTCGAGGCACTCCTTAAAATGGAGAACATCGACATCTGTGCAGTGACGGAGACCTGGTTCAAAGCTCCAGAGAGCACCCCTGCATTACCAGGCTATAATTCATATCACATCTTTCGACCACCTAACCCGGAACGAAGCACTAAAGGTGAAGGCGTGTCCATATTCATTAAGGATATCCACACCTCCAGGCTAGTTGAACAGCATAATGCACCCGAGATTATCCAAGTGCAGCTAACTCTGGGCAAGACCACAATCCAAACTGTAGTTTTCTGCAGACCCCCCCCCCCCACCATGCCCCAGGATTCCCACTCCTCATTTCTTTATACACTGGAAAGTATTAGGGTACAACTCAACACCCTAATAATGGGCGATTTCAACTACCCCACCATTAACTTGAAAAACTACTCCTGTACCAATTCTTTTGCTCAACGTTTTCTAGAATTCATAAATTCCAACGTCTTGGATCAACTTATTCACACCCCCACCAGGGGCAGCAATATCCTAGACCTGGTCATTACCAGCATGGGCAACCAGTGTTCCACACCGGAGTTCAATTACTAGTTGGTCATATCCGACCACAAGCTAATCACCCTAGGCATCCACATCCCGCCCCCACCCCCAATTAGGGAAAACACCATAAAAAACTTCTCCAAAGCCAGCTTCACACTTCTTAAGACAGAAGTGGCAAACTTCATGACACCCATGCAGACGGACAATAGAGGTACGACTGCTGAATCATACAGAAATGCACTTTATAAGCACTTACACAAGTGCATGGATCATGCTATCCCTAAAAAAACTAAGATGCTGTCCTCCAAAAAAGGAAGCCAGTCTGGTGGTCCTCTGCCATAAACAAACTCTACAACAGAAGAAAAAAACTGTTGCAAAAAAGAGTAAAATCCCATGACTGGAAGAACTCCCTGGTCAACCTCAGTAAGAAGTTGAGATCCCTCATAAAATCCTCCAAAGCTAGTTATGTAAACAAAATTGCCACTGACTCTAAAGACAACCACAAATCATTCTATAGCAATGTCAAGAATCTCAATGGCAATACTCAGATCTGCTCTGAGTTACAGCATAATGGCACTAAATATACAGAACCAACTGATATTGCTAACATCCTGGCAGATCGGTTCAGTGATAACTTTACCCCCCTCTCACCCCCTAGTGCCCATCTCTATACCGGAAGAATGCAGAGTTCCTGTAATCACAGCTGCGCAGGTAAAAAAAAACACTCTCTCCAAAACCAAGAACCCAGCATCCGTGGGATCTGACAATATCCCAGTCTGCGTTCTACATGAACTACAGAATGAACTGGCACCCTACGTAAGTGCCATGTTCAATCATAGCCTCACCTTAGGCTTTGTGCCCACTGAGTGGCGCACAGTGATGGTTATCCCACTCCACAAAAGGGGAGCCACGACGGACCCTGGGTACTACCGCCCCATTAGCCTGATGAGCCTGGTCTGCAAGGCCATGGAACTTATCATCATGGAACTCATAAACAAAGACATTGGTAATCTCCAAACTCTGGACCCTACCCAGTTCAGATTTGTAAAAGGCAGATCATGTCTCCTAAACCTGATTGACTTCTTTGAAGCAGTCACCAAAGCCATAGATGAGGGTAAGGTGGTTCACACAGCTTATCTAGATCTTGCCAAGGCTTTCAACACCATCTCCCAGTCTGGAATTATACATAAGCTCACTAAACTAGGTATAAATCCCTATGTCACAAGATGGGTAGCCAACTGGCTCACGGACAGAACCCACACTGTGAAAATAGCAGACTCCAAATCCGACTTCAGACCAGTGACAAGTGGAGTACCACAGGGTTCAGTCCTGGGTCCTCTCCTGTTAACCTGTACTTCAGAGAAGTAGATACCAAACACAATGTCTTTGGCTAACAAAGTTTGCAGATGACTGCAAACTAGGAGCCATAATCAAAACTCCTAACGATGTGGACATACTACAAAAGGGCCTCACTGAGACAGACGCCTGGTGTCAAAGCCATGGCCTGAAGCTCAATGCCAAAAAATGTATTGGCATCCCCTTTGGTAAAAACTCTGTACCCATGAACTACCACATAGCTGGTAGTCTACTTAATGCCGAAAATGTGATGAGACCTTGGGACACAGGTGGACAGTAGTCTCTCCTTTGATAATCACATTGCCACAGTGGTCAGGAAATCCTTCTACATGGCTCACCTCATCACAAAAGGTTTCTCATCCAGAAAAAAAGAGGTCATTGTTCCTCTCTACTCATCACTCATTAGACCCATTATAGAGTACAACGCTCCTTTTGGTATGTACCTCACAAGACATCTACAACAATTGGAAAGGCCACAGAAATACCTCACAAAGAGGATTACTGGCCTCGAACAGATGCCCTACGCAGACTGTCTCAAAAAACTCCAGCTTTACTCAGTCGCATATCGCCTACTCAGACACGATCTCTGCCTAACATACAAAGCTATGTCAAACCCAGAGTTGTTGGACATGCTCCACTTAAAGAAATCCCAATCCCTTTGAGCTACATGCTCTAGGGACCTAAACCTTGTCACCACAATAAACAAAACATGCTGGAGGGATAGATACCTTTCCCAGAGACTTCCCATACTCTGGAACAGACTACCTATCTGTCAAACAGAGCTCCTCATTAGCACTCTTCAAGAAGAATCTTGATGATTGGATGGGAAATAGGAAATTCACCCCAGGGGTCACTTCTGTGGTTCTGCTCGACAGGGGCACAGGAAAATAATTTTCTTGGGTGGCGAAAGCCAGGGTACATTTTTGGCTAGGCTTATATAGGCCCTAGGGCCAATAGCCTAGTACCTACCTACCTATGAACCTATAATAGTTTTGTTCTAGTGCTCCTCCTCCTAACGAGATACTTTTGTTAAAAGCATAACAAGCATGAGAAAAAAAATGGTTTGTTTTTCTTGTGTACAGTTGAGGGTAGTACAGTGGGTGGAAATTTCTAGTAAAATGTAGTTAGTGTTGGTAGTTATAAATTTTTTTCCAGTAAATTTTTCTAGTGAGTTTGAGTTGTAGTGTTTGCTATCAATATAAAGTAATAGCTTAGTTTACTGTAGATATATTAGCTTGTTCTGTGCTTAAAATAGTGTTTGCTTGATAATGGCTGAATCTCAAGCCTTTAGAAATGCTCTGAGTGTAGACATAAGCTCCCCTCTCCAGATCCTGTCACTTTTTATCTACTGCTTGGGTGCTGCACATTTGGATGCAGACTGCCAGTCTAGGGCTTTTTAGTTCTAGAGCTGGCCATGCTTGCTGTGGTAAGTTTAGTGGTGAAAGTTCTCCTTCCTACACTGACAGGGTCATCATTGCCTGGGCCTTCCTGTTCTACTTCCCCTTCCAAGAAACATGACAGGGCAAAGTCTAGCAAAAAGTTTCAAAAAAAGGACAAAGAGAAAGGCGAGGAAAAGGAGGAAGAAAAAGAGAACAGAGAAGGAAAAAAGAAATCTCCTTCAACCACAAAACACTCTTCGGATTTGACAGCTATTGTCAAACCCCAGCCAAAAGCTGCCTAGTGGTCAGAGCTGACAGCTTCTCAGATCTGTCCATTCTCTCCTTGGCCCAGGTTTTTGGCTGGAGATTGAGATTACATTCTCCGATTCTTTAAGAAAGAAGATATTCCAGGCCTTCATCTATGATTCTTCTACTTGATCATCTCAAAGCTTAACACAAGATGATGAGAAAGTTCTTGAGAATGCAGGTACAGCTTTGGGTTCTGCCGATACCATCCCCTGGGAATGTAACGACTATCGTGTCATTCTACCCTTCCACTCATTTTGCCTGTTGCGATCCATCCTTTGATTCCAACAGCTTTGGATCTGACTAATCTCAAACCATCTAAGTCAGTGCTGAGAGTACAATCTACCCTGACACTGGCAGCTTCCTTATCCCTCTCGACTCCAATACCTTTGGATTGAGAGGGGACTCTGAGTTGTAGCGTCTGTGGTGGGTTCCAAGGGGATGGATCTACACCAAGATTTTTGGAGCCGTCTCTTCCCCTCGAGGCTTTGGCACTAGACAGCTCAGGTCTGAGGTCAGCTTTGGTGTCAGGGCTCATCAGGGTTGTGGGTTCTCTCTCTTCTTTGGATCCTTGAAGACCATTTGCTCCTGCAGTGGCTTCAGCTTTTGAGGTTTTTGAAAGGGTTTTGGGTATATCCAGAGAGAAGGTGCATTTGTCTAGCTGTGTTCCACCCAAACCCTAACTAGACCCTGTGCTGTCATTTTCAAATCATCCTGCCAGACAGGGACGGTTGGGACCTCAAGCTTTTGAAACCACCTGCTACATTAGCATCCAGTCTGATTCGGAATTATCTGACCTCCCAGGAGAATTAGTTCACAAGAAACAGATATGCAAGCAGAAGCACATAGACTCCAGGATGGAGTCTTCACAGAGGATACAGACTTGGGTGAAGGATCTCCCCTGTCCACCTCGGAAGATGTCACGTTTGGTGAAATCCTTGAGCGTATGAAACAGGGGTATGGTCTAGCGAAAATTTCTGACCAAACCAGTCTGTATGTTTGGAAGACTTCAGTTCTGGATCAGCATCGTCCTGGGTGATACCACCCTTTGACCCATTTACAATCTCATGGAGCAGTGGGCTTGGAAGGACACAGATGTGGTGGAACCAATATTCATTTAACCAGATAGGATTTTAGTAGCTCCAGAGGACAGGAAACATTCAAGCAATGGTTCACCAATTAATGCAGTTGTCTTGGCAGCAGCCACCAAAATGGAGTCATTAGAGCAGAGTTCCTCTGTCCATCCCCCTAACAGGGAGCCCAAGGCCCTTGGATAGGTTTGGGAAATGGACTTGCTCATCAACAATCCTTTGCCCTTAGGTCATTGAATTATTTGGCTCATGTCATCAGATTTCAGAGAGACTTGATTAAGGAACTTCCCAAGTCTCTGTCTGGAGTTTTGCCTGCAAATGTCCAAAAGAGAGTGAACTCCCAGCTCTCTACTGTGCAGTCAACCCCTAACGTAGCTGTGCAACTGATTTTCTAATATCGCCAGAGCAGCAGACATAGGGCTTACAGTAAGACGATATGCCTGGATGCGCCTTTGATTTTGCGGAAGGCTTCAAGATCCCCTTTGTCAATGCCTCATGTGGCTCCACACTTCTCGGGCCTAAAGCTAAACACATTGACCAGGAGCCAACAAGTTGATAAGACTCAATGGGCATCTGTTTTTCCACTCCGTACAGATCCTACTCTAGGAATCGGAGAGAAAAAGATGGGGTTTCATAAGTCATAAAGCTTTTATCATATCAGGACTCTGATGATAGATCTCCACGTGGCAGCGGTGGGGAGAAATTCTAACAGACTTCACTGAAAAGACAGAGGCTGACTGCATAACCAGGGCGTCCATTTGCCCTTTAATGAGAGGCTGTATAAGCGTCCCTGAAGGGTTGCCTGACTGCTACATTCTGGAGACAGCCAGGGACATTTATCTCTGCAAAAGATGCGTGAGTGCGAAAGGTAATTTCTAGAAGTTTTTCTGTTCCCTTTTCTCTTCCATCCATGAAAAAGAAAGTTGTTACCTACATTCTACTTGGTCGGTGGGAACCAGCAGCAATAGAAATTTCCAAGCTGCTAGAAAAGAGTCATATCCTACCCCCCCAAAACCATTTAGAATCTGGAGTCTACCCCAGATTCGTTTTAGTGCCGCAGAAAATAGGGGACCTCAGACCAAATTTGGATCTCAGTCACCTGAACCAGTTTGTATAACAGACAAAATTAGGATGGCCACAATTCAGATCATATTGCCTCTTTGAAGAAGACTGTTGGTTCTGCTAAGTTCTCCAGAACACTTAACTATCCTGTAAAAATAGAGAAGCACTCCCAAGAGATTCCTCCATTTCCAGCTGATAGTCAATCACTATCAGTTCAGAGCGCTGTCCTTTGGTCTCATCACAGCCCCCAGGGTATTCACCAAGTAATGGCTGTGATAGCAGTGCACTTGCATCTGCTAGCAATCCTAGTCTTCCCCTGCCTCAAAGATTGGCTCCTGACTGCTGTTTCAAAGTATCTGCTATTGCACCACTTGGACCTTCTGCTTTAGTGGTTACTGGACCTAGGTGTAACAGTAAATTTCTCCAAGTGTCAGTTGTTACCAATTGAACAAATAGAATTTATTGGATGCCACCTCAACACAGCTCTGCAAATTGTCAGTTTTCAACAGAGGGTCCTATCTTTGTGTCTAATTGCTGCACATGTGATCCATCATCCCTCTTCTCCAGCTTGATTGGTCTTGTGTCTATTAGGTCTTATGGCTTCCACGGTTCTTATATCATTGTCTCACTACTACATGAGAATACATCAGTGGACTCTAGCAATGCAGTGGCACCAGAACTTTCACCCATTACATGCAGTGGCACCAGAACTTTCACCCATTACATGCAAAGATTCAACTCACAAGGATTGCAGGCAGCACCGCACTTGGTGGATAACCTCCCCTTCAGTAACCAAAGGACAGCTCTTTCACACCGATCTGCTGATTGCAGTAGTAACCATGGACACCTTCATTCCAGGGTGGGGAAGAGCATTTTTAAGGGAGGATGATCAAAGGCGCATGGTCAACTTTAGAGGTCAGTCTTCCCATCATGTCTTGGAGATGAGGGTGGTACTCCTAGTGTTGCAGGCATTACAGGATGTCCTCTCCAGAGGTGTGATTTTTATACAGACATGGGAGTTGTATGGTACATTACCAAACAAGGAGGAATCCGTTCTTACCCCTTGTGTCGAGAGGCTATGAGAGTTTTGCAGTGGGTGATGTCTTCACACCATTTACTGATATCAGTGCACAACCAGAGGTCTTCCAGGGTTCTGCAAGACAAATTTGAGAAGGGCTATTCTAACACCTCAAGACTGATCTCTCAATCCAACAGTGGCAGTTTTAATTTTTCGTCACTGGGGCCAACATTGCTGCGACTTCTTTGCCTCTTGCCTGAACAACAGGTGCAGCAGTTACTTTGCCTTGATTCCTCCACAGGTTCAATCACTGGGGGATGCTGTGGTCCATAGCTGGCCCACAGGCCTCCTTTATCCCTTTACCCCCATTACCACATGTGAACAAATTCATTCAGAAAGCCAGACGGTGCAAGGCCAAAATAATCTTCATTGCTTCTTTCTAGCCTCTGCAAACATGGTTCCCCTTCCTGTGGCCTGTACTGTTACATCCTTATTGGATACTCTGTCAGTATGGAGACCTTCAATCTCAGTTGTGTGGATTGCCTCCTCTGGACCAGACTGCAATGAGGCTAACTACTTGGCTTTTCCAGTTTTGTTAGCCAGAGATGCCAGGCTTCCCAATACAGTTGGGTGGTGCAGAGGTTAATGTTGCCTCTCAGCAAGAGGTCTTGTGGTTTTATTCTTGGTAGGGTGCCTTCCGTGTGGAGTCTGCATGACCTCGCTTCATTCGAGTGGGTTTCCTCCTGGTACTCCAGTTTCCTCCTACATTCCAAAGAAGTGTGTCTGAAGCATTTCTCCCTGAGCCTCCATAGAAAATGCTCTGTCCTATTCAGACTTTCCCAGTCTACAAATGTTAAATAAATAAATTAGCATCTCGGAAGCCTGCTACAAAAAAGATATATCACAACAAATGGAAAAGATTTTCTGATTATGTGGTAGCCGAGGGTTTGGACCCTTTTTCTGCACCCATCCCCTCCATCTTGGAATTCTCGTCTGAACTTTTTTCATAAATGTTTTAGTAATTCTACTACTAAAGTTCAAATAGCAGCAATTTCAAATGTTCATATTGGACATAATGACATTTCTGTCGCCTCCTTGAAGATCTAAAGAGCCTTTGTAAGAGGAACGTTTTTATGTTCCATCCACTCATTAGAGATCCAGTCCCTCCGTGGGATATTACCATCTTGCTCCAAGCTCTGACACCCCCCCCCCCCCGAACATGTGGCCATGGTAGATATTAAATATCTACTTGGGAAAACAATTTTCTTAGTGGCGATTACTTCAGGCAGACAAATTTCAGAATTACAAGCACTCTTAATGTAAACCTCCCTATTTGATCTTCCATAAGAACAGATTTTCTCTTAGGACTAATGCATTCTTTCAAAATGGCATCTGAAACCAACTTAAGTCAGTACATATATTTACCAGTGTTCTTCCCCAAATTCTTAGAGGGGAATGCATGTTAATGCTAGATGTTCATCACCAACCCACAGTCTATCTTCATCGAACAAAACAATTCAGGAAGTCTGTTCATCTGTTTCTTGATTTCTCAAAGCCAAAACTTGGTAGAGCTGTTGCAAAAGTTACACGCTTAAGATGGTTATCAGACTGCATTCCTTTTGTTTATAGCAGAAGAGTGTAAATTTACAATCCAAACGAAAGGCTCATTCAGCAAGAGCAATAGCTACTTCAACAGCCTTCTCCAGGAGGCTGCCCTTTGACATTTGTGCAGTAGCAAGTTTGTCCTCAGTTCATACATGTGTGACTCGTAAACTGGAAATACAATCCAGGTCTCTCTCTTCTTTTGATTCTACCATAATCAGGAATGTCCTTCCTTGATACCACCCAGAAAGACAGTTTGAGAGTCTGTCCCACATGTTGAATTGGATGAAAATAGACAACATTGGATATGAAAGGTATCTATACCATAATGCTAGATTCATGCTGTCTGATTTTCTTCTGTTT
The DNA here is from genome assembly GCF_019279795.1 of Protopterus annectens. NCBI lineage: Eukaryota > Metazoa > Chordata > Ceratodontiformes > Protopteridae > Protopterus > Protopterus annectens. The sequence goes on from NC_056743.1 coordinate 936,155,173, forward strand.
CATCCTTCCTTCTGCTTGCCCCCTTTCCAAATTAACACTTATAGCTTCGAGATGATTGGGTGGTTGCCATGTCACACCCTGTCTGTGAACAGTCTTGTCTGTTTCTCAGTCTCTTCTTTCTGTTTATCTGTTTTTCTAATAGTTGGTCATAAATATGTCTCATCTGTATGGTCAAGGGTATTAGAGGTATTAGGATGGGGTTCAGGGAACTATGGGTAGGGGGAAGGGTCACAACCCTAGAAACATGGAAGCTTCAAATTCAGTGCTGAAATTGGATCAAACAACCCCATATGTTGAACCAGATGAAAATTGGACAACATGGATCTATCATTATGGTAAGTACATAACTTTTTTTTTTATTATGCAACTCCTGCACAGAATAAACAGCTAATAAAAAATAACGAAAACTGAACTAGTTATGGTTTATTCTCTGAATAATTGTCCATTCTAAATTTCAGCACAAGTTTGGGAATGCAGTTGGGATTCCATGATTTAGATTTTTTAATGCTTTTGTTGAATTTGTTAGCACATATTTGGGTAACCAAACTTTCTTTTTTGAAAGATTTGGTGATTTTCTTTTTCTTTTTACTGACACAATATAAAAATTGTTGCATGTAGTTAAGTGGCTTTTTATTGCTTCTAACGTAGTAATGAACTGTATTTTTTAACTACAGGTAGTGCTAATGAGGTGCTGAAAGAATGGACAATAACAGGCAAAAAGAAGGCAAGTTTCATTTCTGTATTTATTGACTATTACTTGTGTACATTCTGTCACAAACCACTTTTACAAAGAATTGATCTTAAAATCTGCTTCAGTCAGAGCTAGAATAATGTGGTTAATTATGGCAAGTGTGCAGTCATTTAATCTGCTGAGAGTAACACTGTTGAAATTGAAGTTCAGGAGAAATGTAGATATTCATATTGACCACTACTACATTAGCCTTAGCTATATAGGCTCTGATGATATCATTTTCATTAATGCCTCAACTCCTGGGTCTCGGGTCTGGCTTGGCTGCTTTCACTAGATTCATGGATCCAGCTCCTGAGCTGCTCCCATACCCATAATGCCCCACTAACCTAACATACCTCAGATCTTGTTTGCCTCATTATTGCTCAGATGTAGATATCTTACACTCAAACTTTTTTTTTTCAGTATTATACATTTGTAAGTTTACTTATTTTAAATCGTTATAACTTTCTTTCACTCTCTCCATTACTTCTGAATAGTTTTCAAGTTCTGTCTGTCAGGCACTTCTTTTCCTACCCTATTATTGTTTGGGTACTCAAAGTACCATTGTTGGTACTTTTGCTTCTTTTCCTATAATTTTTTTCTTTCCTACCCTCTAGACAATACATTGTTGGTACAGTCTGTCCTGTAACAAAAAAAAAAAAAAACTTTTGCTGTAGCTGAATTTCTTTATTTACTTAACACAAAATGCAATACAGTAAAATACAATAAACGCATCCATCGAAACACGAGTATCTTCAGTTTATTAAAATAACAGACTCACAAAGTTAAAACTCTCACATCTGCTAGCAATAGTGGTTACTTTCGTATAAACCCTTCTTCAGGCACAGAAAACAAAATAAAAACAGTTAAATACAGACCAGTTATCAAATTTCATTGGTTAAAAAAATTACTCTGCTAGATGATTGGTTAAAATTAACTAAACTTGATTGGTGAAAGATAAAATGTCTATGTCCAATAGCATCAAGGATGATAATAGCCAGTAATGCAAAATATTCACATCCTTTTATGAAGTTCCTTAAGGACTGGTTTAATACTTAATGTTCTTTTAAGCCCAGGTGATTGGTGGGTTAGGAATCTCAATATCCAGTTAAGTTCTGACTTTTCTGTAAGTTTAGCTGTCACTTCCTCTAATTGGATTTGAAACATTTTTTAAAATAGAAAATATAAAGATATGCCTGTCATCACTCTATTAATTAATATGCTTAAACAGAGCATTTGTATGCACTTTCCCTGCATGTTTGACATATGATTGCATATACGCTCTCATAATTTCCTGTTTGTTTTGCCTGCATAGTAGGCTGGACATACCTAACATTTCGCTGTATAAATCACATTTTTACTGTTACAGTTTCCAGATGTCTTCAGTTTAAAAGGCTTCAGCGAAATAGGATGTATTATAATATCATCAACACATATATGTGAGCAGTATATACAAGTTATAAGTTCCTTTCTTGTTAACAGCAGTTCTATTAGCTGTTTTTGGCTGTTCCTTATACCATAAGCTACTCTTTAAATATTGTGCATTTTTATGTCCAAATGACAGTTTACATGAAGTACCATAGTTAAGTTCAGGAATCTGTTCATTAATCAGCCAATATTTCCTCAAAATACCTTGCATCTTGTTTGTAGCTTGATCATAGGTTAATGTGCATCTGTAGTTGTTAATTTTACATTTATCTATAGAAACAGGAGGTTTTCCTGGTGGAGCTAAAAATACAGGTTTGTAATAGGAAACCTGTTTGGACAATATATCTTCTTTAAAATCCTGAATTCTGATAACCTTATAACACCTGTTTTTAAAATCTTTTGTTAAATTATTCATCTGCTGGTGTAGATTATTAACATCAGTATTCAGACATGAAATTATTGCCATTTAACCTGTCATGATGATATCAAAAATAAAGGCTGGATGCATGCTAGATCTGTGCAAATAGCTATTACGTTTTATTTCCTTCTTATAGAGGAATATACCTAAGGTACTTAAATGTTCCTTAAATATAGGAATATCCAAGAAATCTACATTGGTCTCTTTTATGGGGCTCTTAAATCATAAAAAAAGTTGTAGTAGAACTAAATGTAAAAAAAAAAAAAAAAAGATTTGAATAAGGTAATGTCCCCATCCCATTTAAGAAAGAGATCATCCACAAACCTACGGTAGAGTAATACATTCAGAAAAAATGGATTATAATCGGCATTAAGAATAAATCGTTGTTTCCAGTTATGCATTACAGTATTACCATAAGTGTTTGCCATTGGCATACCTGTAGCTACCTCACAACATTGTTTATAGAACTTATTTTGAAATATCAAGATGTTGTTAGTACAATATCCAGTAGTTCACAGATGGTATTAATGGATGACCTATCAAAGTTCATTGCTGAAAGTAGGTGCGAATGAACCATGTCTATCCTTTCCCTATTTGGAGTAACTGTAAGTAGGGAATCTACATCTAAACTGATCAGAAGACATTTACTACAGTCATGAGATGCTGACCATTTACAAAGCTGCTTCAAAAATTCCAGGGTATCTTTAACTATTGCAGGAATTTCTTTTAAACTTATTTTCAGTTTCTGATCTAAATATTTAGATGTAGGTTCAGCAGTCCACCCTCGGGCTGATACTGGGGGTCTAAATGGCAGAGAAATAGTAGATTTATGAATTTTAGGAATACCATAAAATGGAATTGTAGGATTCTTAACATAGAAATAATTGTACATGTCCAGAGTTATTTGATCGTGCATAAGCATATCATGTCATGTCAGTTTGACATGTTTTATTATGTCATTGCACATTCGTTTATCAATTTCCTGATAAATTCTGATGATGGGTTCTGATGATTATCATAGCATAAATGTGATCTAAGTAAAAGTCGCTATGCATTATAACTATATCTCCACCCTTATCAGCAGATTTAATCACAGTTTTATCATTATTAGTCAAATGCAGAATTAAAGATGTAAAGGAGGTGTAAAAGTACTTTTGCATTTACATTGTGTTGGCTCTATATTATTCTGCTCACCTATTCTTTGGGTACTGGACAAAGTACCATTGTTTGTACTTTTGCTTTTCCTATAATTTTTTTCTTTCCTACCCTCTAGAGGGTATTTCTTGGTACCATTGTTGATGCATTCTGTCCTGTAGCAAAAAAAAAAAAAAAAAATTGCTGTATTTGAATTTAAACCTCTTCCTTCTCTTTTATTTACTTGACATGGCAGATAACCCAACCAGTTTTAAGAAAATGCACTTCAGTGGGCAGAAGATTTCCTATGCTGATGCCCACAAGGAATGTGTCTACTGTTTGCACACTGCCCATTTAGAAATGGGTTGTTCTATTTGTGCCGATTTCAATTTCTGGATTCTTGGTGATCAGAAAAATAAGTTAGCACTGAAAGGCCTTCTTCTTGTTCTTCTGCGGCTACTAGGGCTTAAGCTCCCTTCTAAGAGGTTCCAAAAAGGGGAAGCCTGAATCGGCTTTAAAGGATAAGGACCCTAAGAAGAGGTCCAGGGGTTGAGATCAACTCCAAAGTTATTGGAGTTGTCCTTGTAACTAGATGCTTTGGCACTGTACATCTCTGGTCTGACTCCCTTCTCAAGATGGGGATCGGGGGGAGTTCAGGGCTCATTGGTACAGGGGTCTTCAGCTCTGGTGCTTCCAGTCTCTGTTTCTTCTAGATCCTCTGTCTTTGAGGTAGTGGAGAGGGCTTTCTCTCTGCCTAGAAAAAGGACATCCTTGCCCCTTTTGCATCCTATTTCTGTTCCACCATCGGGTATGAGTTTTGAGCCTCGCACTTGGACAGCCTGCCTGAACAAGCCTCCAGTCAGTCCTGGGAGAGACCCCTGGCACTACCAATACCTCACCAGACCATCCCACTGATGAGGTCTTTAGGAAGAGAATGTGTAAAAGGAGACGCTTGGATTCCCCTAAGCAGTCTTTCACTGAGGACACTGACTTCGATGAGGGCAAAGGGTCCCCCAGATCTCAACCTGAGGATGTCTCCTTTGGGGAAATACTGGAGCTTCTAACGCAACAAAGATAAATGGTCTTCCAACCCCCTTTCCCAGGAGGAGTCTGTGTTTCTAGTGGGCTTCAAGTCTGGCCCAGCCATGTTTTGGGTGACCCCTCTGGCTGATTATCTAATAGATCTTAGTTCACATCATGCATGGAAGGAAACAGAAACTGTGGAGCCAGTCCTTGGGCAACTAGATAGATTTTTAACTCCCCCAAAGGACAGAGCACTCTGGAGCAAGGGGGTCCCAGTAGAGGCCATGGTTTTAGCATCAGCCGCCAAGAAAGAGCTTGTACAGTAGAGCACATCTGCCCTTCCCCCTAACAGGGAGTCTAGGGCTTTGGACAGATTTGGAAAGCGCATCTACACCTCAGCAACCTTTGCTGTGTGGTCTTTGAATTGTTTGGCACACTTTACCAAGTTGCAAAGAGATTTGACAAAGGAGCTTTCCAAATCTCTTTCCAGGTCCATGTCTGTGGAGGACCAGAATAAGGTTTCTTCACAACTGGCCACATTTCGAACTCATGGACACAATAGATGTTAGACTGATTTCCCATGCTACAGAGGGAACCTTAAGGGAGGTGGGTTTGGGCATAGCCATCAGAAGACATGCCTGGGTATGCACATGTGATTTTGCAGAACTCTTCAAGTCTTCGTTCATCAGTTCTCCTTTTGATGGATGATCTTTGTTCAACCCGAAGGTGAAGGTAGTGCTCTCCAGAAGAGAACAAGAAAGACCGACCTTGTATGACATTGAGATTGTTTCTCTACTTCTCAGAGACCCTTTTTGTAAAATCAGTGAGGAGGTACGAAAATGCGGTTTTGTAAGTCCCAAGGTCCTTTCCAAGACTCTTGAGATGGTTCTCCCAAAGGCAGAGGGGGTGACTCTAGTGGAAGGCGCCATCCTTACAGCAGAGGTGGTCTGCAAAACCAGGGTTTCAGGGATTCCTTTTCAGACAAACCCTATCTGTGCTCCTGAAAGGTTGCATGACTGCTTTCCTCTAGAGATAGTCTGACACTTGTCTCTGCAACTAGAAGCCTGAGTGTCCATTACAACAGATACTTGGGTGCAGAGGGGTCATATCCGGTGGTTATTTCATACCATTTTCCCAAATTTCTCCCATAACAATTATGAAATCCCCAGTGTTCCACCCAGTCAAAGGGAGGCAGCAACTCTGGAAATAAGAAAGCTTGCTATTAAAAAGAATCCTCCAAAAATTCTCCCCAGACAAGAGAGGATCCATGACTTAATTCTTTTTAGTGACGAAAAAAAGACAGGGAGACCCATTCTGCATCTCAGCAAATTAAACCAGTACAATAAATATTAAAAATTCCAGATGGTCCTGGTTCAGTCTGTTTTGCCGCTGTTGGTAATGGACAATTGGATGCGTTGAATAGCTCTTCAGGATGTGTACTATCGCATAAAAATGAACAGGCACTCCAGAAGATATCTTTGCTTCCGGCTGGGAGACTATCATCTACAGTTCAGAGTACTGCCCCTTGGTCTTACCACAGCTCCCAGAGTGTTCACCAAATGCATAATGGTGGTTGCAGCTCACCCAAGACTGCTAGGATTCAGGATTTCCTGTATCTAGATGACTGGTTCCTAACTGCTCCAACCAAGCATCTACATCTACAAGCAAGGGACTACTTGCACCAGTTGTCACCATCTGTGCACCACAGTTAACTATAAGAAGTCACAGCTCACTCCTACATAGAACCTGGAGTTCATATGTGCTCATCTAGACACACTCCATCAGATGGCGTTTCTTCCTCCAGCAACAGTAGACATCCTCAGATCCTAGGTAATGAAAGTGATTTTGCATTCTTCCCCTCCAGCACGACTAATCTAGCAACCCTTGGCAGGCGCGATAACTACTTCCACTGGACAGATATATGCGGATTCTACAGTGGACTCTATTAGTTCAGTGGTCTGTTCTTCAACAACCCTTGTATGCTCCAGTCAGAATTAACATAGGTTTGTAAGGAACACCTTTGGTAGATCTGTTCAAACAAAATTTCTCGGTGCCATCCTTTTATTGTACCTCTCCCAGTAACCACAGTAACCGCAGATGCCTCCCATCTTGGTAATGAGGCATTTCTTGGGAAGGACAGTCCCAGGTACGTGGTCCCTAAAGAGGCCAATTCCAATGTCAATGTCCTGGAGATGAGAGCCATCCTTCTAGCGTTGCATGCCTTTCAAGATGATCTCCCCTCTGAGACAGCTGCAGTTCAGTCAGACAATGTCTGTGGTGTGGTACATCAACAAACAGGGGAAACCGGGTCTTATCCTCTTTGTCAAGAGGCAATGAGAATGTGGTAATGGGCGATCTGTTCTGGTCACTTTTCGCATTGCAACACATATATCTGGGAAATCCAGTGTGCTTGCAAACAAACTAAGCAGGTCCATTCTGATGCCTCATGAGTGGTCACTTAATGTCAAAGTGGCGGAAAGAATTTTGCTTGAATGGGGTAAGCCATGATGCAATCTCTTTGCTTCCCCCTCAACAAGTGCAATGTGTTATTTGGCCTGATCCTCCCTCTGGGGGCCCCTGGCCTCTTCTGTGCTCATCCCCATTACCTGTACTCCCTATGTTTCTACAGAAAGCCTACACAGTTATCCTCATTGCACCCTTTTTGCCTCATCAAAGATGGTTTCCTTTTCTGTGTCCTCACTCCTGTCTCATTTGACAGCGGTAGCTCATCTGTACATAACAGGCTTCAGGTTAACCACGTTTTTTCCAGTTTCAATGATGGCTAGACGGCCCGGGTTTTCCTTCCCGGTCTAACATATACTTTTGTCCTCTTAAAAGGCTTCTACTAGGAAGGTCTACAGAAGTAAATGCAAGACATTTTTATTTGGGCCCTTCATAGAGATTTGGATCCTTTTAATGCCTAACTGTCCGCAGTCCTAGATATTTTAGCATCCCTCTTCAAAGAGGGGGCTGACTTCTCTACTATCAAAGTCCAGCTGACTCCCATTTCTGATTTTCTTTCCAGCAAAAATCACACTTCTTAGATTTTGCACAACTTAGAAAAAGCCATTCTGAAGTGCATCTTTTTACTTTGCCCCCCCAAGGACCCTACTCCTCCTCCTTGGGACTTGTCTTTCTATTTTCAAAGTTTAACCCAAAGTCCAATTTGAACCTTCTCCCAAGTCAGATCTAAAAATGTTGTCCCGGAAGACCTTTTTCCTAGTTGCCATTCCATCAGCTAGGGGAGTGTCTGAGCTCCAGGCCCTTTCTTCCAAGTCTCCTTACATAATCTTTCATAAGGATAAGGATGTCTTTACGTATTAACCCATCCATTTTATCTAAGGTGGCTTCTGAGTCTAGCATTAATCCAGGATATTAATATTCCAGTTTTCTTCCTACAATTTTCCAATTAAGGTGATTACATACTGCATCTGTTGGACATGCACAGGCAGTTTTATTTCTGTCTTCATCAAACCAAAGATTTCAGAAAATCTGTCCATTTTTTCCCCTTTTCTCATAACAGCTTGGGCACGGCAGGTTTCCAAGGTGACTTTAGTGAAATCATTGACTGGTTTCATATCCTTTGTCTGTAAACAGAGAAGTCTGACTTTGCCTAAGCCACCAAGAGTGCATTCAGAGAGAGCTGTGGCAACCTCTTCAGCCTTTTGGTCGAAAGCTTTGATAAGTAACATTTGTACAGCTGCCACTTAGTCCACTACTCATACTTTTATTGTTCTTTACAAATTGGATTTGATTTCTAGGAACAAGGCTGCTTTTGGCTCTGCAGTACTCAGAAATATCCTTCCATGAGGACTACCCAGGGTTCATCCAGCTGGGGACTCTGTTCCATCATTTGACGAACGAATGAAAATGATAACATCAGATAAAGAAGTTGTGTACTCCCCTTGATAGATCTATGTTGTCCATTTTCATTCTTTCTCAATTTCTCACCCTCCTAACCTCCTTTCCTTTCTTTCTGGAGGACACCTAATGAATATTTCATGAGATCCTATCGTTTCTTGTTTGAGTTCCACTTTTATCTCTGATGTTTCTTAATTGGTTCTGTATAGAATAGACTGTTTCTAGGGGCAACAAACTTAATCTGAGGCTTGTTAGGGTGGTGGGACATTATGGGTTAGGCAGGAGCTCTAGAGTTGGATCCGTGAATCAAGTGAAAACGGCCAAGCTGAATCTGAGGCCCATCAATTGAGAAAGCATGAAAATAACACAGATCTATCATTATGGTGAGTACATAACTTTTGTTTATATTCTGCCAAGGATATAACAGCTGGAGTAGTTTACTGGGTCTGGCACAGGATTTAATTCAGGTTATTGATCCCTCTTGTAAAGTAGTTTCTGGGAAAAAGAGACTTTCCTCTTTTCCTGAAGGTATTTCAAATTTTGAATCTTAAACAGGAAGATGCAGGGATAGATAGGCATTTTTTTCCAGGTTTCTGATTCAGACTCAAAAGAGAGCTCAGTTTCTATTTCTCCCGGTCAGGGTTTCTCTTTCTCTGAGACCACTGCTAGCATGTGCCAGTGTTTTCAGTAGGGTAGCATTGAGGTTTCTCAGTACCTCGAAAAATACTATGAGTTGTTACACAAGGATTTTCTAGATCCTACACCCATTCCTCCTGGTCTGTCTGCTTTAGAGGATGCGTGTATTACTGTCTGCAATTTTTTTAGTCAGCCAACTATCCCTAGAAAGATACAACATATAAACTTAATCAGTCTTTTAAATTTTCTTACACTATTCACAAACCTGACCCAGCAGCTATAACTCCAGTTGCTCCCATTGCTTCTAAGCACTACATCAATCCCAATCTCACACTTTCTGATAAGAATGGGAATTTTTTTTATATGGTAAAAAAGTGTATACTTCTGCAACTTTGATTTTCAGAATTTTGAATCGTCAGGCTAATATGTTAGTTTCTTCTTACTAATTGTGAAAGTAAGTGGAATGTTCTATTTGTAGTTTTTTTCTTTTGAGGATAAATCTGCCTTAAATACCTTAGTTTCTTCTATTGCACAGATCATTACTCATTGTTTGCAGTGTGTGCATGACTGTTATTACTTCCAGGTGTATGGCCAGTGGTACTGTTTTGAGAAGGTTTGCATGGTTGCATTCTCAAAACCTCCCAGATCTTAAAAATGAGATTTTAAATTCACCCTTGGATAGAGATCAAGTGCTTGGCCCTTCTGCTAAAGTGGTGATCAAAAAGTGTGAAAGGGGCAAGCTGATCCAGCAAATCTCTAAGAAGTTTCAACCCTCATCCAAATTTTCAAAGTAATTTTCTATTTTCTCATTCAGTTTTGGTAAAACCAGAATAAACCATCTCAACAAGTGCAGGTAAACAGATGTTTAGAATGACAAGCGGTTCTAAAAAAGGCTCGTACCTCTCAAAATCGAGGACAGTCCAACAAGTCTGAATGACTGTTAGAGTCTTTGCAACCCTGTCCCACCCTGGACCCTATTTCTTCCAGAAAGTCTAAATCTCCACTTCTCTCTTTGTCAACAGATAGTTTCAGGCAAATGGATCCTGAAAATCATTCAAGGTTACGAATGGCATTGGGAGGAAATTCCTCCTTTTCAGGGGCTCATTCCTCGTCCTCCAGTACTTTGTTTCTACTGTTTTTTCATCACATGCTGTTTCGAGGAGTGATAGAACCGGTTCCTCTTTCTCAGATGGAAAAGTTTTATTCAAGAATGTTCCTAGTACCAAAGAAGAGTGCTTGAAGACCTGTTCTGGATCAATCTTTCCCACACCTGTTTGTGATCGTGCCCAAATTCAAAATGATGTTATCCCTTCTTCCTCTTTCAGGTTTCCTGGTAACATTAGACTTAGATGCTTATCACATCCCTATTCATCCAGACATTTCTTAAAGTTTTGTGTGTCTGGATCACATTATCCATTCTCTGCCTTAACTGTTTTGACTATCCACTGCACTAGGAGCGTTCAAAAAGTGTCCATCTCCAGTTATATGCATCTCATTACAGGCTACAGGGTATTCAGATTTTTCAGTATTTAGACTACTCGCTAATCTTTGCAGTCTTTTTTAAGAATGTCTGAAATCTCTTTTTTGAGTGAGAAACCTTGTACACAAGCTGCAATTCCAAGAGAACATTCAAAAGTCTTTCTTGATTCCTTCACACAGGATTTGTTCCTGAAATGTCAAGTAGACACCTCAATTCAAATAGCTTTTCTTCCGTAGGAAAAAAATAGCTATATATCTAGATCTATTTCTAAGGTTTTCTCCTCTGATTTATTCACTGAGAGGGGATATGTCAGGATTTTGGGTCTCATGGCATTTATGATTCTCATGATACCCCTGGCAAGACTCTACATGAGAAAGATATATGGTATCTGAAATATCTTTGGTCCCAACACCAGTACCTTTCATCTTTTCAAATCCCAGTGCTGTGGTTTGTTAGAAGAGAAATCCTTTGGTGGAGACAACAGATATCCTTAAATCCAGGTCTTCCCCTTTTCAGTCACCACAGATGCATCTGACTTTGGTTGGAAAGCTGCTTTCAGGAGGATAAAACTGCAGGGGGGTATGGGACACCAAGGACTAATGCAGGTAGATAAATATCAAGGAGATGCTTTCCCTGGTCAAAACACTCAACTCTGAACCATTTTTGATCTCCGAGACCTTTTCAGGTGGTTACAGACAATACCACAGTCATATAGTACATCAACAAGCAAGGGGGAACCAGGTCATATCCCCTTTGCAGGATAGCCATGTATAGCTTCATAGCACAATCTTGCCCTACAGGCATCCTACATTCCATCAGAGCAAAACTGTGTGACAGACAGTCTGAGCAGGACCAGAGCAGGCCGTTACAAATGGAAAATAGATCAAGAGGTCTTCCCAAGATTCGACCCATCTGTGGGGAGTTCCTTAGGTAGACCTCTTTGTTTCCTCTCTGAACAATCAACTGGCAAGATTATGTACCAGGACTCCATGCAAGAAGCCTTGGAAGATCGAGGTCTTTTCCTTGGACAGGAATGTTACAGTATGCTTTTCCACCCTTTCCACTAATATCCAGGGTATTTCTGAAGATTCACAAGGCATCTCCCATGATCATTTTGGTGACTCCCTTCTGGTCCAGGCAACCATGGTTCTACCTTCTTTTGGAAATGGCTGGGGCAGTTTCCACAACTTTCCTCATAAACTGGATCTCCTTGCACAAGAACAGGGGAGTTTGATGCACTTCAGCATCAGTCAACTTCATTTGACTGCCTGGATGCTAAGGCTTTAATTCCTTTTAGGCACCTGTTTACTGAGGATGTGCAGCAGGTGCAAGTGGAGACAAGAAAGCCTGCTACCATTTCCATACAGACAGGGTTTCTTTAAGAACTAAATCTCATTTTGTGCCTTAAGTGGTATCCAGGTCAAACTGTCCATCTCCATTTTTTTCTTTCCTGAATGTAAAAATGAGGGAGAAAAGGATATGTTCCATATCTTGGATGCCCACAAACAACTCTGTTATTATCTTGTCAGAACCAAATCTTTCTGATCAGTTGCTCATTTCTTGTGAAGGTAAGAAAAAGGGGCAACCTATGTCTACCAGACTGTTTCAAAGTGGTTGTCTAAGGCTATTACCTTTTGCAATACTCACCATAATAAATCCATTCCAGACAGGGTCAAGGACTATTCTGCCAGGGCCTTGGCTTCTATGACTTTTGGAAAGAGTTGGATTCTAGAAGTATTCTAGAATCTGCTACTTGGTCCTGTACTTTTATAAAATACTAAGCTCAATGTTCTTCGTGTTTCACTGTTGCAGTCATTACATTTGGGTAATCTGCTGGCAGGTTGCCCTCAATTGGCCTGAATATCAAAGTCGTGGGTCTTGCGTTGGTTGCCGTCTCCTCTTCCATGACGTCAGGTCGTCAGGGGTATAAAACATGCAGCTGACGCCATTTTATTCAGTCTTTCTTACTGCGCGGTGCTCAAACCAGAAACAGTTCGCAAGTGCCGGTCGGCCGACTCCTGAAATTTTCGCATTCAAGTTTCAGAACCAAAGTCTTCAATTAAAGCTAAGTACCCCGTTGGGGAAACTTTTTCTTGCTCCTTACCGATGTTAGTAAAAGTTAATAATTGTATTACTTGTGGGAAGCAAATACCTCATAAGGATTTTCATTTGTACTGTATTCCTTGCCTAGGCCCAGATCATAACGTGCCTTGCTGTTGGTTTTGTGCTAGATTTAACCAATGCACTATTAAGCGTCTGTATATTTTTGCTTCAAAATATTTTGGATCCAAATTTAATTAACCTAAAATGTCGTCGGATTAGCAATCCAACTACCGGAGTTCACAAAAAACGCAAAGTCAGAGACGGACCGTTGAGGTCCAAAACCAACAAAACTTCTAAGCCAGTCGCCGGTACTCAGTGAGGTGCTTTCGCAGCCCATGATGCCCGCTACTTTTGAGTCGCAGGCCTCTACCGAGACCCATGCAGAGTCCGGTATGCCATGAGATTCTCAGAGTATTGTACTCGCGGATGTCTCTCCCTCAGATGGGTCCGGAGCCGCTGAGTAGGCACTGGCTTCTGAGGGTGATTTCAGGCCTCGGCATTTCTATATAAAACAGACGCCAGCTTCAAAAACAACTTCTAAGTCTAAAAAAATGACGCATGAGCCACATGCTCAGGCCCCTATGCCTAAAAAACAGATGATCAAAATGGCTGAGGACTTAATTACCTTGATCAGGGGTCCCCCCCCCCCACTAAGAGGCCTGGGCAAGACACTGATTATGAATCTTCAGATCAGGTTTCTATTTCTTCTGATTCCTCTTCTGATCAGGAATTTTCTATACCACCCTATGAGGTATCAGATGCAGAAGAATCTATTCCATCTGCATCTCCTCCTGAGGATTATTCTTTTGGAGAAACCTTGCATACTTTAAGGGAACATTTTCATTGGGAGAGTCAGGATTTCTCTGAATCAAAAAAGAGGCTGAGGAATTTCCTTCTTCTTGCTCAGCATAGGTCTTTGGCTATATCTCCTGTATTAGACATCGTTGATGATGTGTTTTCAGAATCAAGCATGGCTCCTGATTCCCTACCTCCTGCTCCTAGTAAACCAGACAGATATTACAGGGTTCCTGACTCCCACAAATTTTTATTCAAAAATCCTGCTGCTGATCCTGAAACTATCTCACAGGGTCCCAAAGGTGTAACGGCCTCTACAGCCAAAAATTCTACCCCCTCTGATGGAGATTCCAGGGCGCTGGATAGATGGGGAAAGAAGGTTTATACGTCTGCAACCTTGGCAATTAAGGGCCTTAAACTGCCAGTTTCATATGCTTAAATATCAACAGCATGTTATGGGCTTATTGAAACAGAAAATGATGTTGATTTCTGATTGTGTGGAAAATAAAGACTTACAGGAATTATTGCATGCAGCAGAACAGGTTGGAAAGCATACTTTGCAATGTGGTTTTGATTCCTTGGATGCCTCTTGCAGGGCCGCAGTTACTGGATCTGTGATTTAGAAGGCATGTCTGGCTCAAGGAGCAAAATCTGCCTGATCATGTTAAGGCTAAATTGTTGGATGCACATTTACAGCATGATAGTTTGGTAATAAGGCAGAAGAGATTTTAAAGAAAATGGAGGACAAAGCTAAATCTATGCAAACTGTAAAAGATTTCTTACAAGTGTAGCCACCCAGATTCAGTAGGCACTGGCCTACTAAAAATTGGTCCTTTCCTGTGTCCAACAGAGCCTCACAAGGCAAATTCAGGCGCTCAAAAGGCTCTAGATACCAATCACAGGGTTCTTACAGGTCAAAGCATTGGGGTGCCTCTACCCCCAAATCTGGAGGAAACAAAGCACAACCCTACAGTAAGCAGTCTCAATGACTTCCATCTACCATCACCAAGCACTTATCTTTTGGCAGCCCCCTTGGGGGGAAAATTAGCACTTCATGCTCAAAATTGGCATTTAATTACCCAGGACAAGTGGGTATTAAACATAGCATCCCAGGGGTACAGATTTCTTTTCCATATTTTTCCAATTCCAAACGGTTGGCCAGATCTGCCAGAAAATCAATGGGCAGAGGCTCAGAAACAAGTTACGTCCCTCATGGATATGGGGGCTTTTCAGCCAGTACCATAACAGGAAAAAGGACAAGGGTTTTATTCAAGACTGTTCCTGGTACCCAGAAAAGACGATGCCTGGTGTCCAATACTGGACTTATCGATTTTGAACATTTTCTTGGACATCCCAAAATTCAAAATGCTGACTTTACAACAGCTACTGCCCATGCTGGGTAAGAACACTTGGTTAGCGACTCCAGACTTAAAGGAGGCATACCTGCATATCCCAGTAAGGGAATCGTGCAGAAGATACCTCTGCTTCAAGGCAGGTTTTATGCATTACCAATTCTCTGCACTGCCCTTTGGCTTATCTTCTGCGCCCACGGTCTTTACAAAGTGGCACCAGTAATTGCATTCTGCAGACAAAGAAGCATACAAATCTATCCTTACTTGGACGATTGTCTCATTCAAGCAGAAAACAAGGACATTCTTTTTCAACTCTGGCATTTGTAAAAAGGCTTCTAACATGCCTAGGGTACACAATAAACGAAAAGAAATCACAACTGATACCCTCTCAAAAAATTACATTCCTGGGTGCAAGCTTTAATACAACTGCCCAGATGGCTTACCTTACACCAGACAAACAAACGCAACTGACTATATACTTCAAACAGATGGCAACAAAAACCCAGTTATCTGCAAGACAAATTCTACAGGCTTTAGGGTTCATGGCATCCTGCATTCTACTAATTCCATATGCAAGACCGCATATGAGAAAATTTCAATGGTATCTAAAAAGTTTATGGAGTCAACATGCACACAGTCTGGAAACAATGATTCCTCTCATTCCCTGCCTACAACAAGAGTTTCTTTGGTGGGCAGAGAAATGTCATCAGAACAAGGGATGGTCTTTCACTCTACCCCCTGCCACCCAAACCCTAACTACAGATGCATCAAACTGTGCTTGGGGGCCCACCTGGCGGGGAGATGCATTCAGGGCATATGGAGCCCAAAACAAATGCATCTGCATATCAACCAGAAAGAGATGCTAGCTGTTCAGAATGCCCTGACAGCCTTCAAGGGCTTACTTCATCCAGGACAACTACTGATAAAGACGGACAACACCACAGTTATGTGCTACATAAACAAGCAGGGGGGTACACATTCCTACCCCCTTTGCAGACTAGCCATGGTATTGTGGGACACAGCCTTGACTTACCAAGTACATCTTCAAGCTGAATTCCTGCCAGGAAAACAAAATACTCTGGCAGACGACCTAAGCAGAAATCTTATGGACCCTCATGAGTGAAAACTGGATCCACAAGTCTTCAGTATGATAACACAGAAATGGGGGAGCCCAGACATAGATCTGTTTGCCTTTCCCCAAAATTATCAACTGGACAAATTCTGCACAAGGAATTATCACAGACAGTCATGGAAAGTGGATGCCCTATCCTTCAGTTGGAAAAACCTGTCAGTCTACGCCTTTCCTTCTCTGCCTCTTCTCCCCAAGGTCTTACTAAAGGTCAGAAACAAAAAAAACAAAAATGATCCTAATTGCCCTGGACTGGCCTCGCCAGCACTGGTACCCAATTCTAAGGAATATGTCTCAACTCCCTCCTTGGTACTTGCCTCAAATACCTCATCTACTGTCTCAGCAGAGCAATCAAATTCTGCACACTCAGCTCCAAACTCTGAACCTGGCAACATGGCTGATCATGAAATTATTCAAACACCTCTCAGCAAGTCTGTGATGGATGTCATTTTGGAAGCCAGAAAGCCTAGTACTAGAAAATCTTATGCTGATAAATGGAAGAGATTCTGTGCTTGGAACCAAGCACAAGGAACGGACATAGCAAAACCAAATATTCCTCAGATTTTACAATACTTGACTGAGATGCTTGACGAGGGCCTATCTTTTTCTTCAATAAAAATCCATACCTCTGCCATCTCTGCTCATTACAACACGGAGCCTCCCATCTTTTCTCATCCTCTGCTAAAACAGTATCTTAGAGAGGCCAAAAATTTAAGACCTCCCAGAAGATCACCAACATGGGACCTCAATTTTGTGCTGGAAAAACTCACCCTGCCTCCTTTTGAACCAGCAGCTACTGCAAATATAAACTTTTTATTTTGGAAAACCGCTTTCCTTTTGGCAATCACTTCAGCAAGAAGGGTTTCAGAACTACAGGCCCTCATGGCTGTGGAGCCTTCTATTACATTTTACCCGGACAGGGTGTCCCTCAGGACCAAATCCTTCCTTTATGCCTAAGGTGGTATCCAGTGTGGCTCTTAACCAAAACTATTCACCTGCCAACATTTTACCCAAATCCTCAGAACAAGGGGGAGTGGATTCTGCATTCATTGGACATACACAGACAACTAAGATTCTACTTAAACAGGACCAAATCTCTAAGAAAGTCTGAGCAACTACTGGTGGCATTTGCTGCAGGATCAGAGGGGAAGGCTATATCAAAGCAGACTATTTCTAAGTGGGTAAGCCACTGCATTCGTTTCTGCTACTTGCATCATGGTAAACCAGTACCCAAGGGAATCGGGTCACATTCCACCAGGGCTCCCTCTACCTCAGCAGCCTTTCTCAGAGGAGTTCCAACCAAAGGCATTTTAGAAGCTGCTACTTGGAGCTCTGTTCATACTTTTACAAAGCATTATCTTTTGCCTCTCTTCTCTAAGTGTAGGGCAGGCTTTGCCACTGCAGTTCTGCAGGGCCTTATAGCCGCACCTAATGCTGTTTAGTTCCATCCTCCCATCCATAGCTTTGGGATTCTACCCAAATGTAATGACTGCAACAGTGAAACACGAAGAACATAGTACAGTTGTGTACACTTACCATAAATGTAGATGTTAGTGTATTTACTGTTGCAGTCCGGGTTACCCACCCACCATCCCCCTTTTTCTTCTAGAACTTCTCTTTCCTTCACTATATTCTAAAGCCTTTATGGTGTATTTGCTTTTAGATGAAGGTAAAGTTTATGTTGCTAAAAGTGCATTTATATATATGTTGTTTATTTATATGTACATATTTTTGCTCCCCATTTGGGGGGCACCTGACATCTGGGGCAAGAAAAACTGAATAAAATGGCGTTGGCTGCATGTTTTATACCCCTGACGTCATGGAAGAGGAGACAGCAACCAACGCAGGACCCAAGACTTTGTTATTCAGGCCGACTGAGGGCAACCTGCCAGCAGATTACCCAAATGTAATGACTGCAACAGTGAATACACTCGGAACATGTACATTTATGGTAAGTGTACACAACTGTACTATTCCTTCTCTAGGTTGAGATCAGGCTTTGTTAGGACCATTTTCCAGGGACTCCTCAACTCTTCCACCTTCCAAATGTGGTTTGCTATAGTAATCTACCCATATAGCTAAAGCTAGTGCAGCAGTGATCAATATGATTACCATAGTACAGTTGTTTAAGTAAACTTACAGTAACCTTTAGGTGTTTGAATGATCGTTGCTGCAGTAGCTGCTTTCTTATTCCCTCCATCTCCTTGTTTTTTGGTGTGCTTTTTTTTGCCAGAATGTGGACATTATTTTTTGTTGTACCTAGCATTGTCCTTTCAAGTCTGCTCAGCTTGAGTTACCTGACAGTTTGAGCATGTGGAAGGTGCCCTGAAGCTTTGGAAGCTTGCTGGCTGGTTATAACCTTGGCAAGATGTAACCCATATAGCTAAGGCTACTGCAGCCGTCATCATTCAAACATCTACCATTTTGGTAAGTTTATTTGCACAGCTTTACTTTATGCCTAAAACTTGCGTTGTAGCAGCCTGCTAGAATTAAGTGCATCTGCTGCTTTCCCTGTGTTTTGGAATAAAGAAACTACACATCTGCCAGCCTAACATTAAGCACTCGCTGTGATGTCATGTAACACACACATGAGAAGTGTGGTGCAGTATTCCCAAGGTTGATATTTAAATTATGCAGAACTTGTGTACAGCATGAAATGCCAATGGCTGTAGCTAGCTCATAACATGTGCTGCATTCCCCCTTTTAAAACTTTTAATAGAGGTGGAGATGTGGCTTGCATGTATTTTGCAGGAAATCAGTGTTAAAATTATACATTTTATTGGCTGTTTATATCGCAATCATGTTTTTTTTTTTCTTTTTACATATTCAGAAATGTTTTTCACAATGCAGCTTTTGGTCTTTAACATTGTTTATCTGTAGGACAGTCCATATAGCTGTCTGCTTTCCACAAAGGTTTACAATGTCTGGAAATCTAATGGGACGTTTACACTGAACATCTGGCTTTGCTTTTGGGACAATTCTTGCTGCCTTTCAGCTTTTTTGTAAAAATAACTTCAGGAGTCTCTTTCTGCAGCTTTTGACTGTCACAGTTTTCATGGTCTCTGTTTCCTTGTGAAATTATTTATTGTAACTTTTCTGGTTGATATTCTTACTGAAAATTCAGTTTTAATGTATTTGCCTTGTATAGATGTTGGCAATTCCTTCTCCACAGCTTATCTTTTCAAAACCTACAGAGGATCTTGGTTCATCTGTTTTACCTGCAGATGCAGTTTCAGGCTGTGGAGTTTTCCATGGATTTTAGATTCTTGCGTTGTATCCGATTTGTTACTCTGTTAGGCCTCTGAAGTAACTGCAGTAGTATTTTTGTCTCTGCTGATTTTTTGCAACATTTCTTTTACTTTATTTTTCTGGGTTCAGCAGTATTGCTAAGGTAAGCAATCTGCCTTTTTATCCTTTTACCCGTCAGCATTTATGGTGCTGAGAGGAGAGTCCCTACGGTGGGTTATTTGTATATTCCTGAGTTACAAGATGATAGTTGTCCTAGCTTTTCTGCAGAACTTTTTTTTATGAGAGTCTTAACCATTTAGCTGGATGTCCTAATTGAAGTAATTGTTGCAGTATTCCTGACATATGGGTTGCCACTAATGATGTCCAGCTGGCATCCCAAACTTTTATCTTCCCGAGGTTGTACGTCTTGCACATGAACTCATTTAATATGCATTGGGGTATATAGATGGACGTATGAGCATGAATCCTCAGACTGTCTCGCCACCAGCCAGAACACAGGTCATGCATCCATTGGACCACTCTCCCTTTGTCGTTGGTACCTTTGCTTTGATCATTTAGCCAAGTAAGTACCCTTTTTGGGAACTTTCCTTTTTACTTATGCCATTTTGTTTAAAGTTTTTAAATGTCAGCTAGAGGGGTAAGTGTGAGTGTGGTAGAGAGATTCCATACAAGAACTTGCATACTAAGTGTCTTTTTTTTGCCTGTACCTGGATCATGATCACAGATCCTGCTCAGTCTGTCATTCATTTCTTCCTAAAACTATTACGTCTAGGCTTCCCACTGTCTACATCTTCTAGACACTCAGTGTCTTAAACATTTGTCCCAGTCCTAGATGACAGACTCTGCATCCTCAGATGTCTCTCTGCCACCAAAGAAAATCTAGAGAAGCCTTGAATGGATCTGCAGTCAAATGTTTCTGACTCTGATGTTATTCGCTGAGGTTCCAGAACCTGCAGTACATCATGTTACCTCTCAGTTGCATGCTACTGTGACCCTTTCTGAGGCTGGTATGACTCCTGAGCCCTTGCCAGAATGCTGATACTTCTGATGAAGTGTCTCTCCTCATTTCCGAGGGACTGCATGGCGTCCCTCAAATTTTAGTTAGGGAAGAGATCCCAGGTGCTGTAATAGAATTCACACAGGTGCCCATCCTTCGTATCTCATCCAGGCAGATGTCATGCCTAAAAAGAAAAAGCAGAAGACTTTCATGTCAGCCAGTATCCCTGTACCCCCCCCCCCCCCCCCGCCAGACCTCACATGAGAAAAGTGTGGCCTGTCCCTCAGTAGCTAAGGAGAAGGAGGGTTGTTCAAACCTATTATATCTTTGAAGCATCCCTTCTTTGGGTCAATACAACCAGAGGCTACTCCTCAGAAACGTACCCTGGTTTCCTCTTTTCCTGAGGATTAGGAGTATGATTCTGACCGTTCTCTGGACTATTCCTCTTGGCTGCATTCCCTTACACAAAACTCGTCACATGAACAGGACCCCCTGTCTTCAGATTTCCTTATTGAGGAAGCTTCCTTTGGGGAGACTTTACAGAACCTGATGACACTTTGAGTGGCAATCCACTAAGATCTCTGATGTTCAGAAGGGGTGTTATAGCCTCCTGGAGATGGGTACCCCTGAACCTTTCTCCATTCCCTCCTGCCCTTGAGGCTTTCCAGGACTTTTCAGTCACCTCTTTTACTCCTTTTTCTTAACCACCAACCACTTAACCACTAACAGACCAGACAGGTTTTACAAGGTGCCTAATGACCTACATTCTTTTGTACAAGAATCCAGTGTCAGACCCCTCTGCAGTATCTCTGTTTTCAGATAAGCTCTCTAAGCCTCCCAGTGCTACTGCCCTACCTGTGGACAAATATAGTAGGGCTCTGGGTATACAGGGAAAGGTTTACACCTCTGCTGTCCTTGCTTTTAGGTCAATTAACTACCAGACTCCAGTGATAAAGTACTTGCTCTCTCTTTTGCATTCCTTAAGCAAAGTTATTCTAAACCCTCCTACAGCAGAGTAGTAAGCATCAAATGCATAGCTTACCATCTCAGGTCACTCAAATAGCCAGATACAGTATTAAGTGCAGTCATACTGCTGTAGATGCTTCTTCCAGGGCAGCTGCCATTGGTTCGGTTATTCACAGATATGCATGTCTTTGCAGTCAGCCTATCCCGGAGGATTTAAAAATAGAACACTTTAGACTCTTCCTTGGAAAAAGTTCAAAACTGTGCAGTGTAAGACCATGAAAGACTGCAGATATAGTCTGCTCTCCTTAGTTACTAGATACTGTAGGAACTACCCATCTATATCTACTTTCTTCATTAGAAAGGATCATAGGACAGCTCAGAAACAAAGAAAAAAAAACAGGAAAAAGTACTTTGAGAAATCCTATAGGGAAACTCCAGTGGGGAGACTTCCTTTTGGAAGCAAAAATTTGTGACTAAATTTGCAGCACCCCTGCCCCCACCATCAGCTCCATTACTCCCCATTCTCAAAGACTGTCACTTTTCCTGGCCAGGTGGGAAGCTATTGCCGCAGACAAGTGGGTCCTGTCCATCATAAAGGATGGTTATGCCATGTCTTGGGGAAAATATTTTCCCTGTGAAAGGCATGCTATACAACCTCCTTAAAACCAAATATCCCTTCTCGGCTGCATTATTCAAGACCTCTCAAATCAGGGCACCATTGAGCAAGTCCCAAAGGACTTTATGAGAAAAAAGTTTCACTCCAGGATTTTTCTAGTCCCAAGAAAAGAAGGGCAGTGGAGACCCATCCTAGACCTGTCTCTCCTAAACACTACCTTCCTTTCAAAATGCTCTGTATTCACACTGTTCTGATTTTCTTCCTCTCCCCTGCTTTTAGTGTCACTAGATATGAAGGATGCCTACTTACACATACCCATTTGTCCTTCTTGCAGGAGATTCCTCAGGTTTTCCTCTGGCTCCTAGCATTTTCAATTTACTGTTCTGCCTTTTGGTCTCCCCACAGCTCCAAGAGTGTTTGTGAAGTGTCTAGCTCCAGTAGTAGCTTCCTGTCACAGTCAGGAAGTCCAAATTTTCAACTACCTGGATGACCTACTGATTCAGGCTCTCTGTCCAGGAATTCTTCAGCATCTACACTTAATCCTCAAACTTTTGAGAGGTCTGGGTTTCACTATTAACTGCAAAAATCCCACATAGTCACTGCACACGATTTTGTTTTCCTTGGCTGCAAGACTGGACACAAAAAAAATGCATGCCTTCCTCCCCTGGGGAAAGTTCAATCCCTCACAGCCTAGAGGACAGATGCCTTTTCCTTCCAGAGGACAGGGAAGTTCCTCTATGCTTTTCTTCCTGTGCTTCTTTATCCAGAAACTTTTCTTGAGGCACAAAAGGAACCACCAAAACTCCTTTTACTTGAAGCATTTTGGCTGAGGTAACATTGGTTTCCTTTGCTATTTCACCTGGCAGAGGGAAATTGCAATAGAGTAGCTCATCAACCAGATTCAATGGGTCTGTTAATAGATTCAAACTTTCAAAATGTCGAATACCATATGTTCGATAACATATGGTCGATATTTGAAAGTTCGAATATATAATAAAAAAAAAAAAAAAAGAAAAACATACCTTAACCCCCTGCATCCCCCACACCCCCCTACTTAAATATACCAACTCCGAGACCGCACTTCAGTGCAGAAAAGGGAAATTCTCCCATTCTGCAATGTACAGCGCCGTTGAAGACAACCTTCAAACTCTTAAAATGTCGAACATATGGTCTCGACCATATGATCGACATTTCAAGTGTTCGTTTATTTGACATAGACCCGATCCAATAACCCAAGAAAAAAGGTTGCTGCTCCATCCAAGTCTTCCTTCCCTCAGCTTGACTCGATGGATAACAGGGTTTATTTCCTCAGACACCTCTCCTCTGAAGAGGTTGTTGAAGTCCTACAAGAGGCCAGGAGACCCACTATTATAAAATCTTATACAGATAAGTGGAAAAGGTTTTCCTACTGGTGCTGCAAACATAGTCGGGACCCACTCTTATCACAAGTTCCTGCTGTACTGCAGTATCTCTGTGAACTACTCTGATCAGGTTTGGTCTGCTGTCCGATAAAAGTTCACCTGTCAGCTATCAATGCCTGCCTCCCTCTTAGCACTCAACTTAAGGTTAGGGCAGAGATCAAGCTTTCCTTCAGGGGAGTCCTGCATCTTAAATCACCAAGTAAACCCATCTCTCCCCTTGGAATCTTAATTTTGTGTTAGAAAAGCTTACACTGCCTCATTTCGAGTCAGCATCATCTTCCCACTTCTCTAAAATTATGTAGTTTGAAAACTGTCCTTCTCCAGGCTCTCATCTCTGCTAGGATTGTTTGAATTACAGGGTCTCATGGCCATTCCCCTTTTCCTTATTTTTCACAAGTACTTCGTGACTCTCAGGGCTAATCCATCCTTCATGCCTAAGGTACTGAATGAGCTGCCCCTCAGTCAAGCTATTCACTTACCCACTTTCTTACCCAATCCACAAAATGGAGGGAAGTATCTTACATTCTCTGGGCATTCGTAGGCAACTCAGCTTTTATCTGAATTAAACTAAATCCTTCAGAAAGACTGACCAGCTGTTTTTATCATTTGAGTTCTAAGCTGGACCAGCCAGTCTCTAAACAAACTATTACATCTTGGATTTCTGAGACTATCTCTTTCTGCTACTTCACAGTATGGTAAGACCTTGCCTTCCTGCTCGGAAGCACATCCCACTAGGGGACTGGCTTCCTCAGGGGCTTTTCACAAAGTAGTAGACTACAAGTCCATCTTGGAGGTTGCCACTTGGTCCTCAGTACACACTTTTACCAAACACTAGAAAATTGATGCTTTCTCTAGGTCCAGGGCAGCCTTTGTTAGGTCAGTCCTGCCCAAACTACTGGACAACTCTTCTACTCAGTTGCCAATCACCCTTCCTTCCGCCTTCAACTCTGGGAATTCCTCTTATGTCAAGAATACTGCCACAGTGATTTCAGTCAGGACATAGTACAGCAGTGTAAGAACTTACCATAACAGTAGATGCCCTACTGTTCACTGCTGCAGTATTCATGACATACGAGTTGATGCAAACACAGTTAGTAGTGATGAAACAATGCTCTGGTAAAAATTATGCTTTAATGTCACATTTCCAAAAAGCTTGTTCCTAATTACCTCTGTGTTCACTGTCACCTCCAGCATTTGCGGAGTCCTCTGTGAAGTCTATTTCCTATGTAAAAATGCCTATGCAAACACTTCCATGCAAAAATTCTTAACCATATGGACTTGGTTGTATACATGGAACCTTAAAAATTTCTCCCCGTTGTTTTCTTGTAAATTGCCTTTCTTTTCTGTTTTCCAAATCTATTGTAACCTTTTCTGATTGATTCTTAGCTATGCAATATTGTATATACTCTGCTAATTATCCCTTTTTACAGCAGCTTTTATTATATGTGCAGCCAAAAAAACTGTCACAGCTGATCTTTCATTTATCACTCCCCTGTACCTTTCTTTCTGGCTGTACTCTTATTATCGATCCTTGATAGGGAAGTCTGTCTGTAACCTGCAGTTCAAACCTCTGCTTAACATCATCCTAATTTGTTTCCCTCTTGTTATTTACTGCCAGTACCTTGGTTCCTTTGCTGATTTCTGCCAGTAAACGCCACCCCCCCTCTTCCCTACATGTACTTCTAGATGTATCTCTGCGTAAAATTTCTTTTCTCCATTCCCATACTGGCTTAGTTCCAAGATTGCTTCATGTTAATGTAAAAATATAATTTTCTGTTTGGTTGTTGTTTCTCCAGATGGACTTGTTCTTCAAGTCAGGTAACTCTAAGCTACCTTTTTCTGCGGAGAGAATCAACTTGTACTTTTTGACTCTTGCCCCCCCCCCCCCCCGATAAATTTCCCCAAGTCCTGCGGGTGATAAAAATATGCCTGACCTGTATATAAGAGTAAGGAGACTAAAAATGTTTCCACTGCTTGCATATTGCTGTCCAAAGCAAAAATATCGTCAGCCTCCAGTTTGTTTTTTAAATTGCTTTGTTTTCCTTCTTCCCACATATCCTTAGCTGTGGTAACAGAATCCTTTTTAATTGATGTACGTAAATACTTTATCTTATGTTTCTGGAAGTATGGATATTACTGAATCAGTTCACGAGTGAACATGTAGCAGTTTTATCTTTTATTTTATAACCCAAAAAAGACTTGTGAAATTGTTCCACTAAACCAAACCACCCTTTTCTGGATTTATCAAGTACAAAATAATATCTGCAACTATAGTTAACTTTCTTGAGGTATCGTAACAGTTGTATCCTTGAATTTGTGAATTCCTTATTTTATTTGCCAGTGGCTCAAGCAGGCTGAAGCAAGTAACAGTGATGGAGGAGGAGATTGCTGCCTGCTTCCTGTCTTCAAACGCAGCTTTAGAGTAGTGCACTCTAAACTTAATTCTTTTATTAAAAAAAAGAAAAAGACAGCAGTGTGGCCCCTTGTACCTTGTATATTCACCTTATTAATGGCTTTATTCTAACAGTGTGTGCAAATGCTACAATTGCCATAGTCATACTTCCAGTTCACTCTAAAAAATATTTTCTCATTAGAGCCCAGCTATATCGGAATTTGTTTGCATTTGCTTCCCTCTGCAATATCATTGTTCTGTTATTGTCCAGTGTTTGCCTCCTCTCTCCAAAACCACATAGGTCCACATCTTATCAACTTTGGTAAAATGTTTGCCACTGCCTTAGCTAGTATAGCTGTAAGCATTTTATAGTAATGGCTTGAAATTGAAAAGGTCTATATGAAGCATCTGAGGGTTTTTACCTTTAATCCATCCCCCACCCTTTTCTTCCAAGATGCTGGTACTTCCTTTTAAAATGCTGTTAAATATAACTTTAAACATTGTTATTACTATCTGTCCTCCTAACTTACAGATTTCCATAAGGTTATCATCTGTTCATGGAAACTTCCCAGTCAAATGTTTATTCATCAGTAGTTTTTATCTCATCTCTTCCTGTTTTTGCTATTAATTGTTGAGCCTCATCTTCCTCATATTCAAGTCTTCAATAAATATTTCCAATTGTGCCTTTTCTTTGTTCCCCATTCTTCTGTTTTGCACATTGTCATAAATTTGCAAAGTATTTTTAGTATCTGTATGGGAGTTCTGGTTATTTTTCTTGTAATAGGCTCCCCAACTTTGGTTACAAGCCATTCTGAATTTCTGTTGCTTAAATTTTTGTTTTACTAAAAGTTTTTGTGTGTTGTAGAATTATCATCAAAAATAGCTACTTAACAGCAACTCATGTGAACTCGCGTATATTGTCCAAATGCTCCCTTATTTTCCCTTAAGCACTCTGCATTTGCTTCTGTTCTTGTTTTGTGAGATTATGCAACACATTAACATTTATTAACACTTCTGAGTAATTTCTATTACTTTTAACCTCTATTTCTGCCATGTTTTAAACTCTGTTTTCATATTTTTTTCTCCTCACTAGCTATCCATTCTAAAGTAATTGTCTTCCGAATAACTATTGCATCTTATACAGTACCAAATCGTTAAATTCCAGTTTTTTACAGATAAGTTGGAAAGCACCAGTTACTAATTTTTACATTGTCTTGCATCTTGTTTTTTTAGTGGTGTATGATCCAATATCTGGATTAGATGGTTCTCAAGGTTTCCAATTGAAAACACAAGTTCCTGCGGAATGCAATTTCTGTCACATTTTACATAGTTACCGTACTTGGGAGAATACTATGTAAATTCCTTCTGAGTTTATGGTACAAAATTCACATCTTCTTTCGTACCAGATATTCTCATAGACCAAAAGAGGGTAGGTTTCTTAAGTATATATTCTCTTCTTGGTCCCTTGGGAGTACATCTTCACTATTGCAAATCCAGCTCCAGCCCCAACGTATAAATAATATGCCCTACTAAATGCTTATTCATGGCCCCATCAAACTTTGCACTACTGCTTTTCCACCTGCTGGATGGCCATTGCAGCTCATGGCTTTCAAAGATCAGTCTCTTTGCCATCCCCACAAACCTTACCTGATTCTCAGTACCCTGAACTGTCCACATGGCTTCCCTGGTTTCCAGCCATAGCCAATAGTCCTCAGTACTCCAAGAAATTTATTGATTATGCCTAGTTCATTGCAACACCCATCCACTAGAAATAAACTTCAACTGCAGCAGCAAGTAAATGGCTCATTTGCATGGGTGCGGAGACCAGACCTATATTCTAAGTTACTATCTTTCTCCACAGTTGTGGAATAGCTGCTGTACTTGTTTAACAAAGGCATCTGGTATTCTTCTAGCGGGTTACAACTAGTGGCCATTTCAAACTTTTTACTGAGATGTTCAGTCTGCATTGTTCACTTCTATGAATGTTAGCAAAGCCTTCCAGTCAGAGGCTGCTTCCACCCTGAGATCTTTACTTTGTATTGGAGAAGCTCTCCAAGCTGCCATTGGAACTAGCAGTTAACAGTTGATTTGGGGTTCCCCCTACCTTGAATCTTTTCCTTAGTCACTAACTTCAGCAAGGAGGAGATCATAACTACAAGCCTTATCACTAAAATTTCTATATGTAGTATTCTATGAAGAGGGTAGTTTTCAGAACTGCCTGCCACTTTGTGTCTAAATTGGCCACAGTGACTAATCTAACCTAAACCAGGCTATCCTTCTTAGTATTCTTTCACCATTATTTCAAGAAAGGTGAATACCTAGTTTACTATGTGGACCTTCATAGCTAACTATATTTTACCTTTGTAAGATACGGTACTTCAGAAGGAATGGCTAATTGTTCCTGTATACACTGACCAGGTAGCTGACAGAGTGCATGAAATTCTGTTCTCTGAAGCACACTTGAAAAACCTGTTCTGCCAGAGCCATTACCATATCAGCAAAATTTGGGTTCAGTACCACAGTGGACGTGCTGCGATCACCTGGTCTTTTCTAAATACTTTTGCCAAGTAGTAAAAACTAGACATTACTCTGAGCAAGGTTATCCAAGAGCTATTTAGCATCACTGTGGAGGATTTGCTAAATACTAATGTGATGGTTTCCAAAGGTGGACCACTTATCACACGTGTATTTCCATAATGATAGATCTGCAAAACTTCTGTGCTGTCTTCAGTAAGACTCAGTACCTTTCCTCAGTCTGAGTTAAGCAGGTTTCTTTTCTTGTCTTGTGCTGTATTTTCTGTTATTTTTAATGAATGCTTATGCTTTTCCAGAAGAAGTGGCGAATAGGGCGGAAAGACACATGATGGTACTGAAGGACACCAAGCAGACTGAGAAAGCTTTAGGCAGTGAGAAGTCTAATGCCTATGACATGCAGTCTTGACATTACTAAAGATGGGCCATATTTCCTACATATGTATCTTTATGGTGTGTATGCAACTTTTATGTTGAAAAGTGGGGTAAAATAACTAAGTCCTATGATGTACAGAAGACTATTGCAACTTTTTGGAATTTTCTATGAAAACAGTTAATTGCTGTATTCATTGTCTAATGTAGTAGTGTAATTTAAAGTACGTGGATGGTTAAATTGCTGTGCATGAATGTTTTGTAGTTTTCAGCTTTTGTAACACAACCAACACACTTGTTCTGCTTCTGTAGAACAAAAAGAAGAAGAGCAAACCCAAACCTCAGGGAGAAGCCCCCCCTGCTCCAGCAGATTCCAGTATCCCAGTGCCCAACAGTGAACAGCTGACCATCCCTTCTGAAAAGGATGGAATGAATGGTTACCATTTCAACGGTTCTGTGAATGATACCGAATCTGTGGATTCTCTTAGTGAGCAGCTTGATTCTGTCTCTGTAGATGCCAGAGAGCTGGATGATTCTGAACCTGCAAATTCTGATATTCCAGGTGGGTAAGGGAAGCTCTGCTGCTGTGAAAAGATTAAGTAGCTTGTGGGGCATGCTTTTTATTTTCTTATATTTATTTGCAGGAAAAATATTTTTTTAAATGGTATCATTTGCATGTTTTTCTTGAGTTCACTAGTTTTTTAGGCCTGATAGACTAATTTGCTGTGTTTTAACTTCTCTTACATTAGGTTTACATAGCTCTTTTTCTTTGCTGTTCGTCCTCATTAGTTGATTCACTCTAGGAATACTGCATATTGGGTGACAGAGGCTGACTGTGTGTGTGTGTGTGTGTGTGTGTGTGTGTGTGTGTGTGTGTGTGTGTGTGTGTGTGAAGAGAAGAGAGCAAGCTATCCTCTGGCAGCAGTTGAGGTTTGACAAAGCTGTAAATGTGTGTGTGTGGCTGGGGGGTGATCAACCACTGGCAGCTGCACTGAAGAGGTTTGCATACCTCTGGATGTGTGCAGTATTATATGTTTGATTATCTGAACATTTGATTATCCGATAATTGAAGAGACAGATGTTCTTCATATTTCACAGAAATTTAAAAGACAGATGTTCTTCGTATTTCAGTGTTGCAGCCTTGACTTGTGGATTTCCCACCGTGGAATCTCCTTGAGTAGCCCAACTAACAGAGAAAAATTTCCCTGCTACAGCAGGGTGGATGCCCTGACTGATGTATGCTCTGGTATAAGAGGAGTTAGCAGACGTCATCTAGATTCAGTCATTGTGCTGGTCGGGCCACACCAAAGAGAAAACTTCAGAAAGCTAAGTACCCCGTTGGGAAACCCTTTCTGTATTTTTTGACTAATGTTAGAGAAAAACAATAATTGTTTCTGTTGTGGTAAACTGATTCCACACCGAGACTTCCATTCTTTTTGCGTAAATTGCTTGGACCCAGATCACAACATTCCCAGCTGTCGCTTCTGCGCCAGATTCAGTTTTAGAATGATTAGTTGTAGGGCCATGATTTTAGCTAGACACCTTAGTGAAGTGTCAGGTAGACTGCATGTCACTGTGGCTGCCATTCAATCTGAAGCCAGGTTATTTAAGCGTATATGAGAGAAGGATATATGTCCTAGGCTTAAGGCCTCGAACGATGTCCACTTGCCATCAGCCAGTCCTCCCAGGCTTATTGCTGAAGAAGGTGAGATGCTTTTGCAGCCCTCTTCCATGACTGAGGTGGTGGCACAGGCCTCTATCAAGACCCGTTTGGAGTCCAATACGCCATCTGGTCTCTTGACATCTGCCCAAGCCTTAGGACTCCATTCGTTAGTCAAGTTCAGGACTGCTCTACAGTTCTTGGCTTCCAACAACCACAGCACAGCCAACGTTGAATGGCATCAGACCTTAGCATCGACCATTCTCAGCAAGACTGGTGCCTTTGCTTCAGATGTTGCCAGGCCTAAACTGAGGGCTACTGCTAAGAAAGTGGCTTCTTCTGTGCCCCAGCCAAGGCCTAATGGTTCCCACTCACAGGTTTATCAGCAGGACCTTGTAAGATTGACAGAGAACCTTATGTCCATTGTTAGAGGTAGGCATCCCCCCTTCTGAATCCGCCCGAGGAAAAAGTAAGAGATCCCCTTCCCAGAATTCCTTTCTGATCCCTTTGAGTCAGATGAGGATTCTGACCAGGAGGATTCTGTTTTTGAAGAGGGCTCCTCCATGGTATCCTTTGAAAACTCGTACTAGGAGGAGAAACTGGCCTCTGCTTCCCCTCCTGTGAATTTATCTTTGAGGGAACATTTCCATTGGGAATCCCAGGATTTCCCTCAGTCAAAGAAAAGGATAAGGTAATTCCTCAGCCTCCCTGAACATAAACCCTTCACCAGCCCTCCTCTTTTGGAGGTTGTGGATGTAGTCTTTCTGGACTCTTCCTTGAAAGCAGACTCCCCTCCATCCTTCCCCTAGAAAACCTGACAGATTGACAGATTTTATAGGATTTTGGATTCTCATAAACATGTATTTAAGAATCCTGCAGCTGACCCAGAGGTTGTGACCTTTGGCCCCAAAGGATTCCGAGCTAGCTCCTCCAGAAATCCTTTGCCCACAGATAAAGAAAGCAGGTCCCTAGACAAATTTGGCAAAATGGTTTACACCACCTTGTCTATGAGGGCATTAAACTGCTAGTTCCACATGATAAAATACCAGGAGACTTTACTGGATCAGATGAGACAGAAGCTTATGATGTTAGAGAACAAGGGGCTGTCTAAGGAATTACTGGACCTTTGCAATTCTAGCTCCCAGGTAGCTAAACATTCCCTTCACTGTGGGTATGATGCTATGGAAGCTGCCAGCAAGGCTGCAGCTACATGCTTTATTATTAGGAGATGCACATGGCTGAGGTAACAGTCCCTCCCAGAGCATGTCAGATCAAACCTCTTGAATGTCCCCTTAGACAAGAAATTCCTATTTGGTCCCAAAGCAGAAGCTGTTCTAAAAAATGCAGACTGTTAAAGATTTCATGCAGGTGCAGCCCCCTCGTTTCAGTACAAATTATCCTTCCAAGCATTGGTCCTTTCCCTCCCAATCTAAGGCTAGGCAAAGGAAGCCACGTATGGAAAGGACCAGAGATGGCAGTAAAGACCCAGGCAATGGCATCCAGAAACCTCTAGGCCAGGGAGTTCCAGACCACAGGCCCCTGGCAGGTAACAGTCATGACTCTTCCATGATGGTTCCCCCTCCCTTCCCTTACCCTCCCTCTCCCAGACTTGGAGGAAGGCTAGCATTATTCCAGGGGAATTGGTCCATCATCACTTCAGACCAATGGGTACTAACTATCATTTCATGGGGCTACAAGCTGAAATTCAAGCAGCCCTTGAAGCTGTCAAGCTTCCCAGACATCTCCCCAAACCAAAGGGTAGAGGCCATTTCCCAACTAGAGATGCTATGTGCCCAGGGCTCAGGGGAAATTGTAGCAGAATACCAAAGAGGAAGGGGCTTCTACTCCAGGCTTTTCCTTTTTTTCAGGAAGGAAATCACATGGTCATCTATACTGGACCTGTCTGTCCTCAGCCAGTACCTACAGGTCCCAAAATTCAAGATGTTGACCCTTCCTTCAAAAACTCTTGTCCTTGATTTCTCCAAAGACCTTCATGGTTACCCTAGATGTAAAGGACACATACCTGCATGTTCTCATAGAGGAATCGCACCGAAGATTTTTGTGCCTCAGAGCAGGTAGCAAGCACCGTCAGTTTTCTGCTGTGCCCTTTGGCTAGCCTGCTGCTCCCAAGGTCTTCAGCCCCTCTAATTGCCTTCTGCAGAGCAAAGGAGGTGCACATTTACCCTTATCTGGATGATTGTCTTATCGAGGCTAAATGCTTGCCAAAATTCAACTCACTTAGTGTTCACCCAGAACCTCTTAACCTCCCTGGGGTTCACCATAAGTCATCAAAAATCCCAAACAGACCCCACAACCATTATTGTGTTCTTAGGGGCCATACTAGATTCCATACTCCAAAAGGCTTTTTTTGCCTCCAGACAGAATCTTTTTCCTGACTCTGTACGTTCAAAAAATCATGGACAGGGACTTGTTCACACCCAGAGAGTATCTCAGGACTCTGGGGCACAGTGCATCTTGTATCTCAATGATTGTCTTGGCAAAGGTAGACAAGAGAAAACTCCAGTGGTACCTCAGGAATGCGTGGTGCCAGCATGCACAACCACTGTCAGCCAAGTTCATACTGATTCCTTGCCTCAAGGAGAAATTTGTATGGTGGGCCACTCACTGCTCCCTCAACCCAGGTCTCCCCTTCAGAGTCCAATCCCAGGAGCACACTGTGACCACAGACACATCAGAGGTAGCCTGGGGAGCACACTTCAACCACTTCCAGATGCTGGAAACCAGGGGTGCTAGTGGTGAAAACGGACAATACCATGGTCATGTGGTACATAAACAAGCAGGGGGGGACTCAATACAACCATCTCGGACGCCTAGCAATGGATGATTGGGAAATAGCACACTCCATGGGGGTTACACCTTTTGGCACAATACTTACCACGTGTGCACAACCAACTAGCAGGCCACCTCAGCAGAAATCTGTCAGACCCCCCACGAGTGGCATCTGCATCAGGAAACCTTTCTTAGCATAGCCAAAAAAAAGTGGAATGTCTCAAATAGACCTGTTTGCCACCAGGAAGAATTGTTAATTGAAAAGATTTTGTTCCAGGGACAAAACAAATTCAGCCTAGAAAACCGATGCCTTTTCATTCCCATGGATGGGCCTCTTCATCTCTTGTCTTCCCTCCAATCCCTCTGCATCCCAGGGTGCTGTTAAAGATAAGGGAAACTGGGCCAAGGGTGATGCTTGTAGCCCCAGACTGGCCTAGGCAGCAGTGGTACCCTCTGCTTCTCAGCTGAACCAGCATGAAAACATGGCAGCTGACACTGAGATTAGATCTTCTGACAGAACAAAGGAAACATTGTGCACCCTAATCTGTGGACTTCAAAAATTATCTGCATGGAGGATCCCCTAACATCTTGCAGGGATCCTATCCTGGACAAACAGGTTCAGAACATCTTTAGGGAGGCCAGAAGGCCTAGCACCAGGAAGTATTATTCATCTAAATGGGAGAGATTCTTCCTTTTGAGGGCAACATGATCAGAATCCCCGACTAGCCAAGATCACAGTCATTCTGTCCTACCTGGCAAGTCTCTTCGACAAAGGGCTGTGTTATTCTTCCATAAAAATTCATGCCTATGCTATCTTGGCCCCCATTCCTGCCCAACCCCCTATCTTTTC
This sequence comes from Protopterus annectens, assembly GCF_019279795.1. Classification (NCBI taxonomy): domain Eukaryota; kingdom Metazoa; phylum Chordata; order Ceratodontiformes; family Protopteridae; genus Protopterus; species Protopterus annectens. The sequence continues at coordinate 936,189,107 of NC_056743.1, forward strand.
TCACCCTCTTATGAAACAGTATCTTAGGAGGGGTCTCCACTTCAGGCCATCCAGAAGGCCTCCACCCCCACCCTGGGACTTCAATTTTGTTTTGGAAAAACTTACTCTCCACCTTTTGAAACGGTTGTCTCTGCTGACTTAAAATTCTTGACATGTAAGACTGTCTTCTTGTTACCTGTCACTTTTGCGAGAAGGGTTTCTGAACTGCAGGCACTCATGAAAGTGGAACCTTTCCTCATCTTCCATCCAAAGTTTCTCTCTGGAATTACCCCTTCTTTATGCTTAAGGTGGTGACAGACACCTCCTTAAATCAAGCCATACATTTACCCACTTTCTTCCCCAAACCACAAAACATAGAGGAAAGAATTCTTCATTCCTTGGCTGTGCATAGGCAGCTCCATTACTATCTTGACAAAACAAAGACTTTGAGGAAGATCAAACCAGAGGTTTGTGACCTTTGCCACCAGTTCTGAAGGGAAACTAGTTTCCAAACAGACTATTTCTAAATATATCTGTCACTGTATCTCCTCCTGTTAGAGCCGTCATGGTAAGAAGCCACTTGATGTTGTCAGGACACAAACTACTAGGGCAACTGCTGCCTCTACTGCCTTCTTAAAAGAGGTACCTACCAAGGAGGTTTTGGAAACTGCTACCCAGTCTTCAGTGCATACCTTCACACCAAATATTACCACATATCAGCCTTCTCTAAATCCAGTCAGGACTGCAGCAGTGAAATATGAAGAACATAGAACAGTTGTGCATACTATACCATAAGTGTAGTTGTTTGAGTGTGTTCACTGTTGCAGTATTCTCTCTCTCCCTTCTCCCCCCCAGCTTACAGAGTAGGCTTGAACAAACTTCTTTAGTGAAGGAGTTCCATCCTCTTGCTTCCTTCCTTGCTTAAATTCTCTGTCAGACCCTTGATGTTGACTTCCATGTAGGAGGGCTCCTACCTTCGGGAGGCAAGAAAAAGTGGAGATCATGCCATCAGCTGACTCGCCATATACCCAAGCATACTGACGTCTGTCAGGGCATCTGCCGGCTGTAGGAGGAGGGAGATTTTTCTCTGGTAGTCAGGCTGGCCAAGGGCTTTCATGGCAGAAAATCCCACAAGTCATGACTGCAAATCTCCCCTTATATATCTTCTTATCTAACCTGTGAGTCTAAACTTTCATTTCTTATGTATTCCCTTCCTCTAACTCTGTCGTCCTCTTTCTCTATTTATATAAAGTTAATCTTTTCTCTTAAATAACATCTGTGTAATAGAAAACCATTCTTGCCTCCATCAACAAAGTTTTTATGATGTCTGTTTCTCATTGTACCATTGATTGTTTTCATAATTGTTATTGTTCTATCTAGATGCCAGTTGTGTACAGTTGTATTTTTCTTTTCACATCAATATATTTTATACTTTTTATATTAATATCTATGTAAATTGTATTTCTGGAGCTTTTCTCCCCAGGCCTCCACTGAAAATGGGCTCACACCCAGTCGGACTATTCTGGTTAACAAACTTATAAAATAAATAAATAAATAAATCTACATTTATGCTAAGTATACACAACTGTACTTTATTTTATTTTAGAGAGTAGGAGAGCCAGTTTTTTTCATCATCTTGTTTAGAGAGGCCTAGCATTTTGGCAGTAAGGCAGAGTGTTACATGCTTTTGTATATCATTTAATCTCACTGCTTGGATGTTGACATTTTGATCCCTTATAGAAAATCATTTTCTTTGCAGGTGGTAGAGGTGCTCCAGGAAGCCAGAAGGACTTCAGCTGGGATTTTTATTTGTTGTTAAAAATTAAGAGATTTTTACTGGTATGATATTTTTCGGTTGGTATTACTTCTGATTTCTGGTTATCTGGACGGTCTCATTTACTGTCCAAGAGCTTGCTTTTTTTCCCCTCTCTGTCTGTTAAGAATCATTCTGCCTTGCCTCCCCATCTTCTTTGGGACCACCATTACTGGGAATCTTTTTTTTTTTTTTTTTTAGCAAGTTGAGTTTCTTTCCCTTCACATACTTTTTTTCCCCCAAAGATCATCCTTGTGACAGTCACCTTGTTTCAAAGGGCATCAGAACTTGGAAGTTCCTATGCATTCCCCATGCAGTTCTTCTGATTTCCTCAATTTTCATTTGCTTGCTTTGCGACACTGAGCATTCTGTTAGCTAGATAGTGATAATGTGTCACCACCGAAAATAGAAGTGTGCCTAGTGGGTTTAACCAGTTATAAAATTAATAAAATTAAAAAGTTATGTAGCCTTTCTTAAAGGGGTCATTCCTGTAGTCTTTTTTTATGTAAATAGTAGTATGGGCCGTGCTTTGCATCCAGAATGTCCATTGTCCTGTCTGTACCCATATAGTGCAGAGTGCAGGATTTTCCAAAGAATGGGACCAGCTGTGTTTCCTGGAACCTCACTAGCTAAGTAAATTCTTTCCAGCTGGATTTCTAGTTGCCTTGCTGTTTTCTACATTTCATGAGTGAGTCGAGCCACATTCTACAAGAGTTACGGACAGCCTCCATTACTTCTGAGAAGCATCTTCTTCAGTATTTGAGGTCTGCAGTCCTTATCTTTACAAAATATTCTTGATTGTATTCAATTTCCATGGCCACAGGTGGTTATTTTGTGGCAGTTGTCCAGGTGATCTTCTTATTGGTAAACCAGCTACTGTGAAGTTGGGGACAGTGACATGTTACAGTGCAGCTGTGTGAAGTGTTCACTATAACAGGAGATGAGTGACTTGCCTCTGTCCTCATTTCTCATTAGTAATGTACCTAAAATGTGAGTGATGACTGAGTTGGATGAATGGGATCTGAAAACGTTATAGTCTTGCTTAGCCTGTGGTCAGCCACCGTATTACTGTGGTATATTAGCTTTATAGGCCGTAATGTAAGGAAAGCAGTGTAAAGGCTGTAGTGTTTTATAGGAAAGAGTCTAGATAGATAGTTAAGCCTGACATCAGCCATTACAAATGTGTTTTTTTTTTCTGCTGGAAGAGGAAACTTCTTTTTTATCACTTTAAAATGAGGATAGTGGTAAAAATTCACCAATCATAACAATTGATAATTGGACAGTCATAATTATGGGGAAGCTTTAATATTTCTTTCTTTGCCCAGGAGTTTGGTTTGTGCCACTTTAAACTATGAAAGTGGTACAAGATTTCCCACCAGTCATTTTGAGTCATGATGTTTATAGGCATTTTTTGTCCAAAAGTTTGTGCAACTTTTAACCTGATCAGAAGGGAAAATATACTTTTATGATAGGTACCTTGCACAACTGTTGTTCCTTTAAAAGTTTTACAGAAATACTTATGTTAGATGAGAAGAGTTGTGTTAGCAGGAGGTAAGTGGAGAAAGACAGGCGAAGTTTGTTAAGAAATGTTATGAATGCACTATTGATGGATAAATGTAAGGGCTCAGTATGTACTCCACCCAGGGTCCTCAGAAGGCTGCTTGATGTTCTGAAGAGTCCCTTTGTAGGAACCGTGTAGTATGTTACTTATGACAGGTAGTGCCCCAACATAAGAGAGCAATAGTAGGAGTAACTCTGTATAAAGGGAAGTAGGCAAGAGAGGAGATAGAAAAGGCATTGATACTAAGTGAGGAGGATCCTGAGGGTTAGATTAGTGGACTGTTTGGTTGGAAATGAGTTAATAGGCATAAATTGTTTCTCGATTGGAAGATCTCGTGTAAGGAACCCAGCTTGTATGACTGACTGTGATGGTGGATAAGTGCTATGGATGTGGAAAGTGCATATCTGGATCTTGCATGTCTACGGATGTGGTATATCTGCACTTAAGCAGTACTTTCACAGTGCTTCACACAGTAGGTCGCTAACAATTTAAGTGCATTTAGAGTAGCATCACAGATTTATTTTGATGGTGATGGTTTAGGAAGCATACAAAGACTGATTATAAGGGAGAATTGTTAAAGGGATGAACACTAGCAGTGCGTCGCACTAGATTTGTATTGGGTTCTCAGCTGTTCACCGTTTATGTCTCTGGGATTGTTTACAGTATTAAAAACAAGCTCCGCATACTGGTAATCCGAAAATAGAGGTGATGGTTAGAGATTGGAAGATAGTTTGAGGAGGAACCTGTATAGTATTGAGAAATGGGTAAAACGCAAACACTTGGATTTTATTGAGAAGCAGAATATTGCTCTCTTGGAAATATAGTTACCTTGGAGCAGTTTGTGAGATTATGGGAATTAAGCTGGCTAGTGAGAATCATTATTAAAAAAAAAAGATTTGGGAGTTGTCACTCCCTGGCTAAGTCATCCAGAAAACAGTGAAAAGGCATACAAAATTTGGAGGGACATTGTCAAAAATATGGATTCATAGGTAGTTTGGAATATAGGAATTTTGAGTGCTCAGGAAATAGTTACAGGTAATGCTTGCGTTAAAATGTTATGATGCAAGTATGACCAAGGCAACTAGAGTTTCTTGAGCACCTGTCAGAGTGGACATGGGGAGGAGTGGAACAGTGAAGCTTAGCCTACTTGCCCCCCTTTATGGAGAGGAAAGGGAGAATATGTTTGAGGACAAATTCTGTTTCAGTGAATCCCCAGTGAAGTTTGATAATATGAGGCGGGGTGTTGTCTGCAAGGTGGGGAAGCTGAGCCTGTGATTACATCAGGTGGGAGGCATGAATGTACATCACACTGGTCCATTGCCCACCTAAACATTTGGATGCTACAGATGTGAACAATAGGATGATGAGGCTTAATAGAAAAACATGCCGTCTCCTAATTCACAGGTGATTGCTGCTTCCACTTTACCCATTTCTTGCCCCAGGGAATGACTGGACCACCCTGGGGAATGAATGGGTCCCACTGCATAATTGGATAGGGTAGACTTGATGCTCAAAGAGAAGACTGGCTAAAAATACCCCCAAAAATTATGTGAATAAGTCAGTAGTGTTACAGGTAAACTGAAGTTAAAGTAGTAGAGGAGCTGGGATTTTTACCAGAAACAGACAGCTGACAAAGAGAGCTGCTTGTATAGAAAAGGAGCAGTTAGCATTAGCATGAGGAAGTAAGCAAAGTATTTCAAGGAGAAAAAAATAGGTCTAATTGAAAAGATACTAAGAAAGTGATAAGAATATCGGGTATGTGGAAATTTGAAATATCTGGTAAAGGGCTCTAATTTGGTGTGGTACTGGAAGAGTGGAATCCAGGTGCATAACTTATAGGACGGGCGGGAAGCATCGCTAGCGAAGGAATACAGGAGTAGATGAGGGCCTGATTGGCAAGGGAAAGGCTAACCTTCTTCAGGCACATGCCCCCCCCCCCCCAACCACCCCACCCACACAATGGGTTTAGTGAATACTGTAATATGCTTCTAGTGCAAGTGAAAGACAAAATGGTAGTGAACAATTTTAAATGTACTGAAGGGAAACATGTAAGGGTAGAAGAGCTGGGGATAGGGCACTTAACTAGATAGCTGTTACATTTGGGAGCATTAGATAGATCTCATGCTGGCTTTTTTCATATATTCATAGAAAGTTTAATATGGTGTTTTTCAGAAGATTGTATTTAGCTTGTTCCCAGCATGTTTCAGTTTTCATTAATCAAGTATTCTATTTCCTTTTCCTTAGTTGATTTTTTTTTAATAAAAATTCTTAACCGCCACAGTGATATATGATGACATTAGTTTAAGTTAGGATCAGCTGTAAGTGGACATAAAGAGTGACTGAGATGATAAAAATAATGTAGCTCTTTAGTGTCGCCAAAATGATAAAAGTTTTTGACAAAACACATAAGATAATTTTCATTGCACCTGTGTTTGAACATAACAGTTCTGAACACATGGTAAGGACATGATAGTAGCGTGTAGAGTCACTGATTGCCAGCATTTAAACTTTATAATGACACTTGTTTGACATGTTTCCATGTACAAGGAAAATGGTACATGTTTATCAGTTAATACTGCTACAGCATTATTGTTTTGAATAAGTACTTCAATTTTGGGCTAAGGGGAATAAATTTGGTTTAGCAAATCCAATCTGTGATGCTAGAATTAAGTGTTTTGTGTGTCTGTGTATCTCCCAAATGTCAACATGTTATGTTAACACAATTTGACAATGCAGATGATCAGTCTCTGTGGTAGTGAGATATGCCCCTTTGTAGTGCGATCTCGGATTCTGTATATATAATTAAGAGGGGGTGAGGGTGCAGGGGATGCTTGCTCCATTGCAGAAAAAGCAGATGTTTTTGTCATTTTCTTTTACTTTGAATGTGAGACGATTTTCTCACTTATGCATGGTACACTGTCAACATTTATGTTGTTGACCTTCTATGGTTGATGTTATTGACAAATACTGTACTTCTGGGTGTTTTGATCAGACAACTTACATACACCTCTCTCGCTCTGTGTGTGTGTGTGTGTGTGTGCGTGTGTGTGTGTGCGTGTGTGTGTGTGCGTGTGTGTGCGTGTGTGTGTGTGCGTGTGTGCGTGTGTGTGTGTGTATATATATATATATATATGTATATATATATATATATATATATATATTATATGGATCTAATGTACTTCATCGAAAGAATAGAAAAACAGTAGACCCACACTTGCACGAAAGTGCACTTAACCGAAAGTGCACTTTCGGGAAGAATGTTTCAGCAAACTGACCAGGAACACCAAAACAATGATTTTGCAGGGGGGCAAGCCCTCCTACATCCCTCATGTGGGGGGCTGTGCCCCCCACACCTCCCCTACTTAAATATACCAACTCTGAAATCGCACTACAGTAGGGAAACAAGTAAATTCCCTTTTCCCCACTGTAGTGTGCTTCGGCGCCTCAGTGTTCCTTAACTGTTCATTGAACCGTTCTTCATGGAAGTGCACTTTCGCGTAAGCGTGGGTCTCCTTTTCTTTTTCAAAGTGATGTACTTTCGAAGAAGAGAAGTAGACCCATATATAGATATATATATATATATATATATATATATATATATATATATATATATATACTAATGTCTTTCAGCTTATCCCGGTTAGGGGTTGCCACAGCGGAACTCCAGTCCACTAATGATTGGCAGTGAATTTTTACAGCGCCGAGGTGCCAGCCCGATGCCCAACCTTCAAAGAAGGCACACCCATTCACACACACACACACCTACTTGCATATCTTTAAATGTCACTTGACCGCTGGGAGGTCATGCAGACTCCACACAGAAGGCGCTCCAGCCGAGAATCGAACCGCAGAACCTCTTGCTGTGAAGCGACAACACTAATCGCTGCACCACCGCGGCGATATATATATATATATATCTACACACACACACACAATATATAGTCATGAAATATATGCATATAATATATAGTCATGAAATATTGAACGTTCAAGAGAGAGAACTTAAAAAGAGTGATCATTTCAGAATGGCTCTAAAACTGTAAAACTAGGGCAAGCTAAAACTGGTTGTTATTGTGGGGGACAAGCTCCTAATTATGTATGCAAACTCTGAGGTCACACAACAGTGGGGTATTGCAAAATCCCTTACCCCACTGCAGTACCCTCTCATAGAAAAAGCTACAAACAAAACTGCCATTAAAAAGAATGTTTGCTTATATGAGCATTTACTTTTTACTGATGTAAAAAAAAAAAATTGTTTGCTCATATGAGTGTTTGCTTTTGAAAATTGTAACTGTGTGTGTATAAAAATGGGTGCGTGTGTGTGTATATGATTGATCAACATTATCGTCGACATGCTACTACGCGTGCACTGAGAATTGATTCTCAGTGCATGCAAAGCTTTAAAAAAAAAGCACACAAAAACATAGAAAACATTGATGTGTTGTTGTCCTATCTCACCTTCATTCTTACCAGTATGGGTTTGGATCTGATCCTCAGATCAGACTCTGCCTTTATACACAAGCTCGAGGTCTTCCACTAGCTCATGGCTAAACCCTATCCCAGCATGCACTAGGAAAGCTCCCCATATCTCATTTGCTGCTAAACAGGATCGGGTGATCTTTCTACTGGCTCTGGCTAAGTATACTCTTTCTTATAATCACTATTATTGTAAATTGCCTATTCTTCTCTATTATTGATCTAGGTAACTAGTTATTGTGCTAGTTTTTTGTTGTGCCTGTTTTCTTTGCTGTTGGCCATCGTCTTCCGCCTAGGCCTTATTGTCCCTATCCTGGCTCCACCTTAACTTTCTTAATAGTCCATTTAAGTTGGAGGGCCCTTCTTACTCTTGTTTTTCTCATCTAGGAATTAAGGTTAGTTTGTTTAAATTAGAGAACTGCCTTACCCTTTGCCGGTTTAAGTTAGAGGACTACCCCTTTTCCTGTCATCTCCCGGGCATAGCCCATTTAAGTTAGAGTGCTGTGCCCTCCTTTCATCCTCTATATCTCTTTTTTTATAGTTAAGTTTACTGTTAAGTTGTTGTTGTTAAACCATCTCTAGCTAATTTCCCTTGTTACTATCCCTTTTTTTCAGGATGTTTTCTAAAGATTCAAAACCCTCGGTTTCAAAATATCTGAAAAATGTGGACAGAAAATATCCCGAACTGATAGACACACAATTTGTCTCTATTGCCCAGGAGCTGTCCATCTCCAGGAGTCCTCTTCCATTTGTCATTCCTTTAATCACAGGGCTGTCCTGGAGAGGAAAAAACAAATTCATACTGAGAGGTCTCTTAAAACCCCTTTCTCAGAAACAGTACAAGAAGGTCCGGGTTTATCAGTCTGACCAATCTCCATCTTCAAAATCTGACAAGTCTGGGAGGAGATCTTCCTCTTCTAGTGCTCCATCGGACCCTTCAAAAAGGGTTACCAAAATTCGACACTGGATCCTAAGTCTGTTGGATCCAAAAAAATCTACAGCTCCAGCACCATCAGTCACTGTGCCAGTAGAGTTTGATTTGCGGAGCCGGTCCCCTGTCTTGAAGCCATTCTCCCCTACTCTAAGATCACATATACGTCAACCTTCCAAGTCTTTAGCCCCTTCCACTTGGTCTTCCAGGAACCTGTCCGACGATGACGAGGATCAAGTGGTACAGAGGCTATTAAGGACACCGGCACTGGCCAAGCTGTTATAGGATCCAATCCCCTTCTGCTCCAATTCCTCCTCCGATCTGACCTCTGACTTAGAAGTCAGAATGTCCTGAGCTGATATTAGTGAAACCATCGGACCCAAGACCTATTACGGGATCTTCAGATCCGACCATTGCTCTGACTGCTCTTCATTTGGGTCTGGAGAGGTGTGTCTGATCGGACAGTTGTTGGATCCAACCTTACCTCTCTGGGCATCAACTCGGGTGAGCTCCGCTCCTACCTCAGCCTCAGGGCTGTCGTCCTTGAATCCCGGTGGTTCCCTTGACTTCAGATCCAGGGATTTCCTTAGATCAGGGGCGGGGAGCTTTTGAGGTGATGAGGAGAGTACTATCTCCACAAGCAGTTCCACTGTTATCTCTGGATGTTCTTCCCCCAAAAGCACTGGTGTCTGCCTCTGTACCCTTGCATCCACAGGGCCGTGGAGATCCTAGGTCTCAGAATGCCCCACAGGATATCCCCCACTCTTCTGAAACCTCTCCAGGGTACCCCTCTGAGGAGGTCCCTCGGAAGAGGTTATATAATAGAAAACATTTAGACTCGTAAGAGGAGTCTATCACTTCTGACACGGACCTCGATGAAGCTGAAGGGTCCCCATGGTCACCACCTTATAATGCCTCCTTTGGAGACATCTTAGAAATACTTAAGTAGAGAGGTGGCTGGAAGTCCAGCCCTTCAGCATAGGAGTCAGTGTACCTGAAGGCCTTTGGATCTCACCCGTCCTCCACTTTGGGTGTCTCCAAGTGTTGACGAACTTCTGGATCTAGCTTCTCTGAAGGTCTGGGAGTCTCCAGATTCAGTGGAACATGTTCCCTGGAGGCCAAATAAGTTCATCACATCCCCCTCGACAAAATCTTTTTAACTAAGGGAGCCCCATTAGATGCTATGGTGGTGGTGGCAGCCACCAAGAAAGAATTCTGAGAGACATCTTCTGTTCATCCACCGAACAATGAGCCTCATACAATGGACAGATATGGAAAGCACGTTTTTTCTTCAGCGACTTTTGCTGTCCGATTGCTGAATTACCTGACTCATTTTGCTAAATAACAGAGAGATCTCCAGAAGGAGTTAGGAGAAGCTGTCCAAGGTTCAATAGCTGAAGGGGTTTCGGAAAAAGTTTCCTCTCAGCTCTCTGCCTTAAATTCATTTGTCAACTCCTCCATGAGACTGGTGCAGTGGATGGAGCGAGTGGAGCAGCAGTTTCAGGAATTTCCCTAAGGAGACATTCTGGGATGCACTTGTGTGACTTCAGGGAGCCCTTTAAATCTTCCTTTGTGAATGTCCCTTCTGATTGGTCATCTCTGTTCAGGCCCAAAGTCAAGGACATGCTAACCAGGTGTGAGCAGGAAGGAAAGACTCTGTCTGCCATAGGAGTCAGTTTTTCCCTGCCTACCCTACCATATCCCAAAGGTCAGAATGGAAGTGGAAAAATGTGGTTTCGGAAAACCCCGAGATCCTTCCTGGACACACGTGATGAATCTTCTCCCAGGGGCAGAGGGGGAAGTAGTAATGGAAGACACCAACCAGGTGACAGAGGGAGGGCTGTAAAATCAGGGTGACAAAGAATCTTTCTTTAGTAAGCCCTTTCAGTGCTACTTGAAGGAGGTCCGGCTATCCGTCTATGGAGGCAGTTGGGGGCCACTTAGCTTTGTACCCAGAAGCCTGGCTACAAGTAACAAAAGACAAGTGGGTACAAAGCATCATATCCAAAGGTTACTCCTTACCCTTTTCCTTTCCCGTCCCAAACATAAAAAAGATCCCAGATGTTCTACCCAGACAATGGGAACAGGCAATGTTAGAAATTCAAAAGTTGCTAGATAAGAGTCATCCAAACAGTCCCCGCAGACCAAATAGGATCCGAAACTTACTCAAATTCTTTTTAGTTCCAAAGAAAACAGGGAACTGGAGACCAATTCCGGATCTCAGCAGTCTGAACAAATCGGCAAGAAAGTCCCAAGTTCCAGATGGTAACACTGCAGTCAATACTCCCTTTTCTGGGACAAGACTATTGGATGTGCTTGATAGACCTCCAGGATGAGTGCTACCACATAAAAATGGACAGGAGATCCAGGAACCACCTGCACTTTTGGCTGGGAGACAGTCACTACCAGTTTCAAGCTCTGCCCTTTGGCCTCACTACAGCCACCAGTGTGTTCACTAAATGTATGGCAGTAGTCGGGGCTCACTTGAGGTGCCTAGGATTCTGGGTGTTTCCATACTTAGACTGGCTCCTAACCACCACCACCGAGCATCTGCTAATAAAAGTGAGAGACACTACCTTGCAGCTCTGCTCTCAACTAGAAATTACAATAAACTATGATAAATCTGCCTTGCTGCCTTCTCAGCATGTCATATTTATAGGACCAGAATTGGATACAACAAATATGATGGCCAAACTTCCTCCAGAAAGAGTTCAAGTTCTATGACGTCAGGTTCTAAATCTTCTCATAAAGAAAAAAGCACAAGCAAGGATAGTCCTAAAAGTTTTGGGGACCATGGCAGCAACAATAACCTTGATCCCATTAGGGGTGTCCAACCTTTTGGCTTGCCGGGGCCGCATTGAGTGAACATAAATTGTCTTGGGGCCGCATATAAAAAAAAATAAAAAAAAAAAAATATATATATATATATATATATATATATATATTAGGTGCATTCAAACAATTAATAAATGTAATAATGTAATAAATGCCTAATATTTGCCTTAAAATTCTAATTCTGATTTTAATTCTCTAATCTAACAGTTAACTCTAACATCTTGGTTAATATATAGATTTTTTTTACAAATAAACAGATATTCATTACAGCACTAGCATTTCTCACTGGGAAAACCACTCCAGCAGTCCATCTACATACAATGTCAACATAATCCACAAAAATAAGCCAACAAATTTGTAATAAAGTAAAGAATTCACATTACTGACTTAATAAAACAATTCACAATAAGCTAGAAGAGGGTCTCACCCAAACAAATGACTGGTGCCAGAAACATGGCCTCAAGCTAAATGCCAAAAAATGCACAATCATCCCCTTTGAGGAGAGTGATGTCCCCACAAGTTATCACATTAATAACAATGTTGTAAGCACGCAATCAGTCATGAGGTGCTTGGGCACCCAGGTTGATAGAAACCTGACTTTTGACCACCACGTTGTCTCCGTTGTACAGAAAGCTTTTTACATGGCCCACCTCATTAGTAAGGGTATCTCATCCATGGATAAGGAGGTCAAAACATCCCTGTATTCTTCCTTTACAAGAGCAATTATTGAGTGCAACACCCCTTTTGGCACGTGCCTCAGCAAAACACCACGCCAAAAGAAAGACTACAACCATTTCTGACAAAAAAGGTCAAAGGACTGAGTTCACTTAGTTATGCAAACAGACTAAAAAGCTTTTTGCTTTCCTCTGTCTCTCACTGGCCCCTATAACTTTCATCACTGGTTTGCTTTCCAGGCTAAGAAAGATCCTGCCTTAAGAGACTTTCTCCACCTCAGAAATACTGGTTATATTTAAAACACTCACTACAAAGACCACAGCCTTCACTGCAACATAAACAAGCCACTTTGTATGGACAGGTTCTTGACACAAAAACTTTCAACTTCTGTAAAACGCTCCTCTCATTATCAAACAATGTAGTTCAACATCACTACAACTGAATGGAGAGCCATGAAATGTACTCCTTAAGGTAAGTAGCATAGCCTTCATCAAACCGGATGGAAAATCCACATGCTAAACTTTCCCAGCTGGATGGCTAAGATCTAATATTGGTTACTCAAGTCTACTTGCCTAAGAAAAGGGGCCTATTTAACTAAGAATTCCATTTGCAAAAATATATTCAGTACACACAAAAGGAGCCCCTACATGTAAAATCGGCAACCTCAGTAATCACATGACACAGTCTCACTGACTGAAATTGTCTGGAAGTAAAAATATCTGAAAAAAAAATCATAATAGAGATGGATTCATCCATGCAATTTCCCACCACCAAAAGGACCATCAATAAATCAACAAACTAAATTAAATCCATAAGAAATCTATAAACTCTAAGATCATACTACATACTGGTGTAAACATACAACTTCCCTCCAATCTAAAGCCATTTGACATTCAGACATTTTAATTTGTGCAGAAGTTATTCACAGGCTGACCGTTTACTAAGCTGTAATGCTGACCATCGCTTTTGAAAAAAACAAATTCCCACACTTTGTCAATAGCTCAAAGTGAAGAAAGGATTACTTTTTTCATTTATTATGTATTTATTTAATTTTGGAAAACATCTTTAAAACTGTTAAATTGATCACACACCCAGAAACACAGAAAAGTTATTGTGATAAGTAAGCCACAGACTGCTGCAAGAAATCAGTCACAGCACACTATGCTTAGGTCCGAACCAATGAAGCATACTTGTCAATTCCAAAAGAATTAAAGTAGCGTAATAAGAAAGTTATTTGCAAGGTTACATGGCAGTTTATATTGGAAATAAGTGGAGATATTAAAAACGCTCTGTTTCTCATAATTATGCTGAAAAGTTTTCCAAGGTAAATACAACCTTCTGATTTAGCATGGAACCATACTTCTCAACCTTAGAGCAAGAATTCTGGACAAAGCGAAAAATAAAATTGGGAAACAGGCCCAAAAATAGTTATGCATCACAGACACCATTGAAACAAGTGTAGCTGCAAACATTATACATCACGTATAATGTTTCTATCCCATTATTGTCAGTTAAGCATTATATGGCTCATTCAATCCTGCCTTCTTTTGCAGCAAAGAAAACCATACTTTGAAATTACAAATCCGTTAAAAAATAATAAAACACATTGGCTCCACATCATGCAACTTCCTACCTGCAAACAACCACAGAGCTTTCACTGAAACTAGGTCTGCTTATTTCACAGAATGACACCTCTCCCTAATGAAGTCTAATGATATACAATCTACCAGGATCTGGACTACCTAAAATAAATTAAATTATGGCCTGTAAATTGCAAGTGCACTTTGTTTAATTAAACATTTCAAAGCCCACTTGCTGTATTTTTTCAGTAACATCCCAATATCCATTTCCAGGTCACTTTACAAGACATTGGCAGTGGTAGACTTAGCATCCTCCAGATCCCTTCAGGACCGCAGCCATACTGCTAACATTGTCCATTAAATGTAAATATTCATCCACTGTAAATGGCAAGAAGCTATGTCTTAAAAAAATATATTTTTGGCATTCCTAGTACCCAAGTATCAGGTTTTGAAGCAAAGAAACATATTCTCCACAGTTTGTATGTTTCTGTCTTTAATAATCATCTACTATTGCAGCACTCCCAGCACAAACACACACATGCACACTAAAACCCCCAACATTTAAAAAATGACACTGTGCCCACCTGATTTGCCAGTATTGATGATCCACCAAAGATATGCTTACTGTTGTCCAATCTACCACTGCTTAGAACCCACCAATGACAAGGTGATTTTTTTGTCAAAAAAAAAACAAACTTTATATGCTACAGTCCCACATTAGTCAATCCATTACTGATCCATTAACCCTAGGCTGCTGTCTCATTCTTAATCCCTGGGACTGCATTACCTTGGATGACTACTTCTATTTCCTAAGCAAAAGACACAAATTGGAAGATGAGGAAAATCCATACAGTTGAGAGGTATGATTTCATATTCAATACAACACTCTCCCTGTCAGAAAAGCTGCAATTTAATGAAAGTGTACTTTTAATGTAGGATGCATTTGTGAGCTAACTTATTTGTACGTTAGCCTCTTTGTGCATGTGTCTCTCTCTGTCATGCACACACAAACACACACACACACACACACACACACACACACACACACACTTCTACTTTCTCGCACACAAACATTCTGCTTTCATGCATGCACTCACTCACACCATACCTATTAACACAGGTTAAGTGCTGTCTCTTTAAAAGGCAATGGCAGCAAATCCATAGACGAGCCCCTCTTCAGCAAGAACACACACATTGATTTTTTGGCACGAAATAATGGCGTGAACACACAGCCCCTTCTTTGGCACAAAGAAATCAAAACTAGAAGGATGCTTTGATGCATGCGCACATACAGGTCACGGCCGCGAAAAACACAACAAAAAAGTGTATTGGGGCATGTGTACATCAATGGAGTTAGAGGTAGAGGGCCGCATGGCCGAGCTCTGAGGGCCGCAGGTTGGACACATCTACATTAGCATGTCTACACATGAGAATTCTCCAGTGGCTGCTGTTCACTCAGTGGTCGATGCAGGAATTGCCGATGTCTCACAAAATAGTGATAAAAGAATCTTTGAAAAAAGACTTCCATTGATGGCTTTACTCAACTCATGTGACGCTAGGTCGACCATTTGTACTTCCCCAACCACTGGCCACAGTAACAACGGACACCTCTCAGATGGGGGGTGCATTATCTGGGAACGACCCAAGGCACCTGGCAGGATCATGAGGCCCATTTGCACATCAATGTCCTAGAGATGAGAGTGGTGCTTCTGGCATTGCAAGCATTCCAGGGCTCTCTTCCACTGGGAACTATTGAAATATAGACAGGCAACATGTCAGTTGTATGGTACGTAAACAAACAAGGAGGGACCAGGTCTTACCACCATTGTTGAGAGGCCCTGGGAGTATGGCAGTGGGCAACCTCTTCCCAGCGCTTTCTGATAGCAGTGCACATCCCAGGGAAATCCAATGTGATAGCAGACAGACTCAGCAGAGCGATTATGATGCCTCACTAGTGTAGCAGAAAAGAGTTTCTGCAAATGGGGCCAGCCTTGCTGTGACCTTTTTGCGACATCTATGAATGCCAAATGCAGCAGCTACTTTGCCCTTATACCCCCTTTGGGGGAGTCACTAAGGGATGCACTTGTTCACAATTGGCCCTCGGGTCTCCTCTACGCTTTTCCTCCCTTTCCATTAATACCCAAAGTTCTTCAGAAAGCCAATTGCTTGGGAAAGGACTTGAGTTTATCTCCCCATGCTGGCCTCATCAAATCTGGTTCTCCTTCCTGTGGCCACATCTTCAGGAGTAGCCTTGGATTCTGGACCCAGTTTCAGACCTTTTGACTCGTGCGTCAGGAATGCTCCACCCTTTCCTTCAAACTCTCAATTTGACAGCTTGGCTGCTCCGATTCTGACCATAGCCAGGTTTCCTAACCTCTCCATCAGTTAAGCACATCCTAATTTCTTCTCATAAGGTTTCTATAAGAAAGATATGTAGAAGCAATGGAAAAGATTTTCATTATGTGATTCTCGTAACGACATTGATCTCTTTACTGCCCCAGTTAATTCCACTCTAGAATTCCTAGCAAAATTATTCATCGAGGGTGCAGCTGCGGCTACCATCAGAGTTCAACTAGCAGTGATAGTTAGTTTTCATATAGGTGAGTCTGGCCTCAACGTTGTCTCTGTCAGGCTATGCAAAGCATTTCTTAAAGGTACTTTATTATTATGACCACCTGTCAGAGACCCCCCCCAGCACCTATCTCATTTAATTTTCCCCCTTTTTGGGCCAGCATTATTTTCGAACTCAAGTTTTTGACATGGAAAACTATTCTCTTGTTAGCAATTACCTCTGCTATGAGGGTGTCAGAGCTGCAATCCTTGTCAATAAAGCTCCCCTACTTGCTTTTCCACAGAGACAGGGTATCCTTATGATCTGTAGAGCTACCTGTCTTTTATCCAAATTACGGGAATAAGGAAGAATACATGTTACATCAGCTGGATGTGCATAGACAATTATGTTTCTACTTACACAGGACTAAGAACTTCAGAAAATCTGACCAGCTATTTATATCCCTTTCAGATTCAAAGAAAGGGACTTTAGTCTCTAAACTGACACTTTCAAAATGGCTTTCATATTGTATAAACATCTATAAATCTCAAAACAGAGATCTTCCCCATAGAGTTAAAGCCCACTCTAGAAGAGCTATAGCAACCTCTTCTGCCTTTCTGGCTAGATTACCAATTGATACCATTTGTGCTGCGGCAACATGGGCAAGACCACATACCTTTATCACTCAGTACAAAGTCGATTTGGCCTCCAGGAACAGGGCCTCCTTTGGTACCACGATTCTGAAGAATGTCCTCCCTTGAGCTACCAGAGAAAGATGGTGCTACTGATGCTGTCCCATCATGGTAAGAATGAAGGCGAGATGAGACAACAACACACAAAGAAGTTATGTACTCACCATGAGATTCCTTGTGTTTTGTCCATCTTCGCCTTCATTCTTACATCCCACCCTCCTTCCCAGCCATTTTTACTCCTGGAAGATCGAGTTGGTACAGTTGGATGTCTTCATTCTCTGGCGTTCTTTATTGCACTCTAAATTATTAAACCTCCTTTATCTTTATTACTCTTAGTATAGCTGCAAACAAGATCTGGGGAGCTTTCCTAGTGCATGCTGGGATAGGGTTTAGCTATGAGCTAGTGGAAAGACTTTGAGCCTTTGTGTATAAAGGCAGAGTCAGATCGGATCTGAACCCATCCTGGTAAGAATGAAGGTGAAGATGAACAACACGCATGGAACGTTATGGTGAATACATAACTTTTTTTTTTTTTTTGCATTGGAGTAAGCCCCAAACCCTCTGCTAATTATATATTCTGAGTGCGATTGCACAATCCCAGGAGAAAGGCTGTATTCTCCTAACTGGAGATTGTGCATCTCGCATGCCTCCCCCAAGACCTATTGTTATGGCCGTCTCTTTGTTCGACTTTATTTTGTCAATTTAAACAGGTGGCAACAGTAGTGTTCAACGAATCTATATAGAACCATATCAGTGTGTGAGGAAGTACTTTGCAAAAGGATTAACTGATTCTAAAGTAATCCCCGTTTGAATGTGATGCAGCAGAAATAGTGGTGATAAACAGCCTAAGGGGGAATATTCATTAGATTTCTGGGACTGTAACTAAGGCGTTTGTGGTCTAAGATTACTGACTGACTGTGTAACAACTCTCCTGCCCATAAGGAAATTTTGATCCTTGTGTGCCATTCATTTAGAGCAGATTAGAGATCTCATGAGTACCAAGGTGTTAGTGGAGAAGAGTAGGTGACATGCATTACTGAAAAGTTATTGCATCACAGCAGGGGAATGCAGCATAAAGAACACGTCTTCAGATATACAGTTGTTGTAGCAAAGTTTACAAGAGTGTTCTTGTGAAGCAGTCTATCTTAACTCACTTCCCAGTCACCTTGGACTGCTGACTGTGGCTACTTAGGATCAGCAGTTAGTCTTCCAAAAACACTAGTAATTCTGTTGACCCTAAAGTAGGCATGGCCAGAAGTTTGGGTATGTAGGGAAGTGGAGTCATATGCATTGTCTCCTGCACTTAAACTGTTAAGGCCAGTAGAGATCTCCTCCCCAAAACAAAACACACTGAATTAAAAAGTCAAGTAAATGAACTTAAGAATGCATTGTATGTATATCCAGAATTAACTGCAGTGGATAATGGTTTGAGAAGTCTAAGCACTGGAGGCTGGTTGAGGTCTGTTAGTATGATTTGGAGAAATAACAGATGTTCTTCGTGTTTCACTGTAGCAGTCATCACCTGTGGGTTATCCCTGCTGTGGTTGCCCTCTGCCAGCCCGAATACCACAGTCTGTGTTTTTCTGCATCAGCTGCAGTCTATAGTCTAATGTCAAGTCATCAGTGCTACAAAGCAAGGCAGCCAACGTCATTACATCATTCTTTCTTGCCATGATGTCCGTAGCAGAAGCAGTTTGCACAAGTGCCGGTCGGTCACTACCAGAGTTTGAATTTCAGCTGAAAACGGCTAAAGCTAAGTACCCCATTAGGGACCCTTTTTTCTTACACTAACCGATGTCCGAAAAGTTAACGATGGTCTCGCCTGTGGAAAGAAGATCCCACACTGAGACTTCCATTCTTACTGTGTCACTTGTTTAGGCCCAGACCACGACTTCCTCTGTTGCCGGTTCTGTGCCCTCTTTAATGTGAGAACCATTCGCCGTAGAGCTGTTATTGTAGATCGTTATTTTCATGTTCCATCGTCATATTCCAATATGGTGTCTGTCAGCCAACAGTCCGTGGACATTCCGAAAAAATGCAGAGATAAAGATGGTAACAGACCACACAAGGCTAAGCCTTCTGATGGCTGTACCGCTAAGCAGGTTGTCAGTTGTCTGGAATTCAGTGAGGTGCTTTTGCAGCCCCTTATGACCGATTTGATATCTACACAGGCCTCTACTGAGACCCTTTCCATGGCCAGGTATGCCACAGAAATCTTCTTCGTCTTCCGAGCCTTTGGCTGTCTCTGTGTCAGTTGGGTCCTGAGCCGCGACACAGGCACCGACTTCTGAGGAGGCCTTTCGCACTACCAAATCTAGACAAAAAAAACAATGTCTTCTCATCCGACTACCGTTTCTCTCAGACCGATGGATTCTCTCAGGCCTAGAAGCTAGGCCACTCCTAGAAAATCTACTTCTAGCCACCATCTTGCTCCACCACCCCAGGCACAAATGTTAAAAATGGCGGAGGATCTCCTCTCCCTTATCCGGGGTAGTCACATCACAACTTTTAAAAGGAAAAGACACCCTTCTCCAGAAATTGATAGAACAGGATTCTGAGGAATCTGACTATTCAGATTTTTGAAGAGGAACAGCAACCTCTGGCTGCTTATGAGGATTCAGATGCAGAGGAATCCATCCCTTCTGCCTCCCCTCCAGAGGACCTTTCCTTTGGGGAACTCTTCACACCCTTAGGGAACATTTCTAATGGGAATCTCAGGACTTCCCCCAGTCTAAGAAAAGACTTGGAAGGTTTCTGGACCTGCCCCAGCACAGACCCCTGGCCACCCCCACCCCCCTATTTTAGAAGTGGTGGATGATGTTTTCCATGAATTCAGCTTAGCCCCTGATGCCCTCTCACCTGCTCCCAGTAAACCTGACAGGTATTACAGAGTATTGGATTCTCACAAATACCTGTACAGAAATCCTGCTGCAGGCCCAGAGGTCATTACACAGGGACCTAAAGAAGCTAAGACTAGTTCTGCCAAGAATCCTATTCCTTCTGACAAGGATTCCAGGACTCAACTGTCAGTTCCATATGTTAAAATATCAATAACATACTTTGGAACTATTAAAACAAAAGATTTCTACCTTTCCTGACTATGCCAATTCAAAAGAGTTAGCAGATTTACTGCACTCTGCTTGTCAAGTGACCAAACATTCATTACACTGTGGATATGATGCCCTAGAAGCCTCTAGCAGGGCATTAGTGTCAGGATCTGTCATTAGGAGACCTGTGTGGCTGAAGGAACAACCTCTCCCTGATCATGTTAAGTCTAAACTAATTTATGCACCCCTGGATAAGGACCACTTGTTTGGAATAAAAGCAGAGGAGGTGCTTAAAAAGATAGGTTCATAGGTAAGTACTAGGCAATCTGCCCAAGAGCATTTATAAGCCTAGCCAGTGTGTGTTGGCTTTTGCCACCGCCTTAGATTAGTTTATTTATTTATTTATTTATTTGCAGTTGGTTTACCAGGATAGTCCATTGGGCCAAGATGAACCCGTTTTCAATGGAGTCCAGGGGAGAAAAGCTCCATTAACAAGGTTACATAGTTATACAAATGTAATAAAATATTAGCAATCAAGTAATCAATACAATTACACAGTTAGAGCATCATACTGGTGTTGACTGTTGCAGATGGTACTTTCTATAGAAGTGATTCAGATTGCATTATATACAGAGTTCAAAATGCAGTATTTACAGAATTGTAGAAATTACAGTTTGTAGATGGTACATACTATAAAATGAGTCATATTGCAGTATTTGTAGAATTATACAGAATTACTGTTTAAGGATACAGAATCAATGTATCTTTACAAGTGGTACCTACTGTGAAAAATAAAGCCTGTTTCAGTATGTCCATATTAAGAGTCTATATTTCAAGTGACATTTCAGATGAGATTGTTAGGTAAGGCATACAAATTGACTGATTTGAGATTAGGAAGCTAGATAGAAGGATGCAAGTTACTACAATAGGAGAGGCAGATGTAGGGGAACTTATTAGCAGGAGGAGGAAGAAAATAAGGTAGTTTTGAAAATATGAGGGTGGATGAAAGAGCATTGAAATTATGAAGGGTGAGTGCAAGAGCATTCCCACTGGGTTAGTAGATGAGAGTAAAGATATTTTTTGAATGTAAAGTGGTTGAAGGTGATATGAATAGCTGGAGGTAGGGAGTTCCAGAGACATGCTAAACTATAAGATAGAAGTTTTTTTTACCTGGGGGGCGTAATGGTATGTGTAGTTCAAGTAGGTTCTGGTTATTGGTTCTGAGTTGTCTGTTTGGAAGGTGCATTTTAAAGGTATTGGAAAGAGATGGACATAGCAAGGGTTTAAAGATGAGCTTGTGGGCAAGAGTGAGTTGAGAATATGAGTTGGTTGTGTAGTTCTAACCATGCTAGTTTGTGGAGAAAAAAGCAATGGTGAGTAGATGCTTTGTGGCCATTAGCGAATTTGGCTATTTTATTGTAGCATGAGGAGAGTTGTGTTTTGAGGGAAGATTGTAAGTTAGTCAGGAGTGGGGCACCATACAGAAGAGAGGGAACAAGGAATGAGGAAGAGAGAGTTCTTTTAGTAGTGGGTGTAAGGAAATGATTTTGTCGGTAGAGCATACCTAGTTGAGTCTTTTTGATATTAAGTTGTATGTGGGAATGGAATTTCAGCTGACTGTCAATTTGAACCCCAAGTAACTTAGTCTCTGGCACCAATTCCAAGGATGTGTTGTTGTTACTGGTGATTTAAGAAGGAGTTTGTGTTGGCAGAGATGTGTTTAGAGGGAGTAAAAACCATTAATTTGGTTTTAGAGGCATTTAATGCTAGATGGTTTGTTATCATCCATTGTTCAGTGATAGAGAATGCATCTTGTGTGAGTTTTTGGAGTACTTGAATGGATGTGGCAGAGCAGATAATGGTTGAATCGTCTGCATATTGAATAATATTTGAGAATGGTATAGAATTATGGAAATCATTTATGAAGATGTTAAATAGTAGAGGACCCAATATGGAGCCTTGGGGGACCCCAGTTGGAGTACTTAGGAATGAGGAAGTGGCCTTTTTCCATTTAACAGCTTGAGATCTATTAGATAAGTAACTAGAGAACCAGTTTAATGAGGAGGGACATAGGTTAAGTTGGGAGAGTTTATGAAGGAGTAGTTTATGGGAGATAGTGTCAAAGGCTTTTGAGAGGTCCAGTAGTAGGGTAGAAACAATATGTCCAGAGTCCCTGGCCTTGTTTATGGTTTCTAAGAAGGAGAGGAGGGCTGTCATAGTACTATGACCAGGTCTGAAGCCATGTTGGGTTGGAGTCAGCAGGTGATTGTCTAAGAGATAAGGAAGGAGCTGCAAATGGATACACTTTTCAAGGAGTTTCGAGATGGGAGACAGAATAGCTATGGGACGGAAGTTTGTAGTATCGTTATTATTGCCACCTTTATGGAGAGGTATGATAAAGGCCTTTTTCCAGATTTGGGGTACTTTGCTTTCTTGGATCGAGTGGTTTATTAGTATACTAATGAGGTAGGCAATGGTTTCAGCTGCTATGCTAAGAAAGTATGAAGGAATATTGTCTGGGGCATTAGAGCAAGGCTTTAGTTTCTGGATCAGCTTCTTTATGGTAGATGTGGGGATAGGTTTTAGTGAGAAAGTAGGAGAAAGGGGGGGTGAGGTATTGGAGGGTGGTGGTTCTGGGGAGGGAAAGAGAGAGGTAACAGGAGTGGAGGGAGGGGTATGAGAGGACTGGGGTGAGATTGGGGATGTAATGGTGTCAGTGAATGAAGAAGTTAGCTTGGAAATAGAATTTATGAAAAAAGAGTTAAATTGTGTAGCCAAGTCAATGTCTGAAGCGTTGGGGTCTGGGCTGGGGGTGGCTGTTTTGCCAGGATTGATAAGGGTAGAGATTCCTTTCCAGAATTTTTGAGGATTTGTCTTATTAGTATTTTGGAGTATGGAAAAGTAGTTTTGTCGATCTTTAATAACAAGCCTTTTTACTTTGTTTCTAAGTGTTTTAAATTCATTGTGGGTGAGTGGGGTTTTATTTTTATGGTAAAATGTCCAGGCCTTATCTCTATGGCGCATGGCTGTTAGTGTGTCTTTGGTTAGCCAGGGGGTAGTTTTTAGTTTTATTCTTTTGGTCCTGATGGGAGCATGGTAGTCTAGAAGGTTCAGGAAGGTTGTGTTGAAATGGGCCACGGCATTATCTAGGGGTAAAGCATGCAGGATGTTCCAGTCAACTAGTTTGAGAGAGTCAGAGAAAGCTATTGGGTTGAAGTTTTTATGATTGCGGGTAGTAATGTAGTTATGAGTTCTTTGTATAGGCGCTTGTAGTCGATAAGTGAAGATAGGAAGGTGGTCACTAAGAGAGTCTGGAAGGGTACCACTGACAGGGAAGTAATGAGGGTGGGAGACTAGAATCCAATCTAGAATACTACCTTTGGGGAGAGTTTTTGAGGGGCGAGTAATGTCATTAATTAGTTGTGAGAAGCTGTAAAGGTTGATATTGAGTGGGCTTGAGGCAGAGTGAATGGCAGACCAATTGATATTGGTGTCACCCAGAATTATGATTTCATTGTTAATGTTGGTGGAGAGCCAGCAAAGAATATTCTCAAGAGTGGTAATATTGTCACCAGGGGGAATGTAAAGGGAGGCTATACATATGTGCTTGTATTTATTGACTTGGAGTAGTGATAGGAGTAGTTCAGCATTGTTAAAAATGGGGATGGGTTTGTTATAAGGGGTGACTGACAAGGAGGATGAGTATAGTAAGGCAACCCCACCTCCTTTTTTTTTGGGTCTGTCTTTTCTGATGATTGAGTAATTTGGTGGTATAATCTCCTGATCCTTTATATGGAGTTTTAACCAAGTTTCAGAGATAGATAGGATATCGGGTTTATTATATGTAAGCCAAGCATGAAGGTTAGGTACTTTAACTATACTTTGGGAGTTTATAGAGGTGAATAGTATGAATTTATCTACATTGGTAGAGATGGAGGGGCCAGGGTTGGGGTGGATATCTCCTGATAGTAGTGAGGTAGTTAGATAAAGGGTTAGGTAGGAGAGATATTTGGACTGCTTAGAGGTTATGTTGGTCTTTATTTGAGTAAGGGGTTTGTTATCAACTATGGTATTAAGGTTAATTAGAGTGTTGAGAATCTTATAAGTAAAGAAAAGGTGATTTTGTATAGGATAAATATGTGGAGATATTGTGGTGTAAGTTTGTAAAGGAGGTGAGTTGAGATGTATTGTTGTGTGGAAGGCCTGTGAATGGTTAAAAAGTGTGGGCTGAGTGAGGTAGTGAATGTAGACCATACTGAGGAGTAGTATTAGAAGAGTAAAGGAAGATATAGGTTTTGGGAGCATTGTGAAGATGGGTCCGAAGGTAGGGGATGCAGATGGTAGTAAGCAGTTTGTAGGTTATAGAAAGTAAGATGTTATGTGATCCTATCTCGCCTACATTCTGACTGTTGGGTTCGGAGCCGATCCTCGGCTCCGACTTGGCACGCTTATGCCAAAGAGCGAAGTCTCTTATTGGCTGAGCTTACTATATCCCAGGATGCACCACTACCAGTCCCCCAGATCTCGTTTGCCGCTAACAAGCGAAGATGTGGTCTCGAGCTTGGCTGAGCTAAGTAGTGTTTTTCACTTACTTTTCCTGTCAGGGATTTCCTTAAAATTCAACAAAAAGCTGTTTTAACAGCTATCTTGTGTTTCTTGTTGTATGAGTGAAGATTTTTCTTGGTAAAATACTTGTGTGGTGACTGCGTATTGTCTGACTAGAGGTCCCATTGAGTTGAAGGGCCTTCCCCTGTCAGTCCGTTGTCGGGCGAGTCCCGTATTATTTTTAGGGGTCTTGGATCCTTTAGTTTTATTTTTTTCTATTTGTGACAGTCCTTGTTTAAAAAAAAAAAAAAAAAAAAAAAGAGAGAGAGATAGAAAATTTTCTGTGATAGTTAGTGTGTTTTGTGTTTCTGGCTAGTTCACTAATTTGATTGCCATAGTGTCACAGGCTCCTAGGCCTTCAGGGTTTAAAAAGTGCACTAAGTGCAGTTTCAAAATGTCAATAACTGATGATTATTCTCTCTGTGTGTACTGTTTGGGCGCTAAACATTTGCAGGAGTCCTGTAGCGTGTGCCACGCGTTTTCCTCGAGGGTCCTCCAAGAGAGGAAAAATAAACTTATTTTAAAAGGCCTTATTAAACCCTCATTTGAAGAGGCATTAGCTTCCTCTCCTTCTCCTGCTAAAAAGAAAAGGGCGTCGGCTCTGACCAGTCCGTCGGAACTGACCGCCAAAAGACATAGGCAGGCTTCTCCTTCGGCTCCACGGACTTCGGAGCCGAGGGCGGAACGGTCTGCCTTGATGCCCCCAGCCTCGACTCCTCTGGGTTCGGAGTCGACGGCTGGGGCATCGAGAGGCGGGTCACCTTCATCGGCTCCACTGATATCGGAGCCGATGAAGGTTGTCTGCTCAGACACTTCCTCCTCGGCGCCGAAGTCCTCTTCGGCACCGATGGAAATTGGTTTGGACACTCCTTCGGCGCCGATAATTGTCGAGTCGATTCGGAGCCGGTCCCCTAGTCCCTTGGAGCCGTTGGAGAGGCCTACTCGGACCCATTCGGTCTCTTCCAGGTCATCAGGGATGTCAGATTCGGACATAGACAGGGTGCTCCAAAGACTTTTCCAGTCCCCAGTCTTTCAGAAATTTGTTTCGGCTCCGACCCAATTGGCTTCGGAGCCGATAGCCCATTCCATTGCTATTCCTCCTCCGACCGCTTCGGCTCCGTCGGAGCAGGTGCTGATGGAGCCAGTGGAGATCCTAGGGTCGGCTCCGACCCTTACTCCAACCCCGGCCTTCGGGTCCGAGTTTAGCACACGGACTTCTTCGGCCGGACCCGGGGGTGAAGTTTCGGGACCAATGTTGTCGGTTCCAAGCCTCCCTCTCGGTGCTTCGGCCGCGGGACTTCCGTCTGCTATCATGGCTCCGGGGTCTGGACCCTCCCAGGATTCTGGGGGTCCGGCCTTCAGAGCTATGAGGAGTGCCTTGGCCAAGTCTTCTTCGGCCATCTCTACGGCTTTACCGGCACCTTCCCTGGGCATGGAGACTGGGTCTTTGGCAGTTCCCCTGTCTCTAGGCAGCGGAGCCCGGGCCTGAGGTTACCCCACTGGGGTTCCCTCCTCCTGAGGGTCTTTCGGAGTTGTCTTCGGAGGAGCCCCCAAGGAAGAGATCGTGCAAGAGGAAGCACGTGGACTCCCCCGATGAGTCTCTTACATCAGACACTGATCTTGATGATGCGGAGGGGTCCCCAAAGTCGTCCTCGGATGATGTCTCATTTGCACACATTCTAGAGATCCTCAAGCAACGAGGCGGCTGGAATTCCAAACCCCCCTCCGCTGATGAGTCGGTGTTCCTCAAGGCCTTCGGGGCTCAGCCCTCCGCCTCCTGGGTGTCTCCGCCCTTCGACGAGCTCCTGGATTTGGTTTGTCGAAGGGCGTGGGAACATCCAGATACTGTGGAACCAGTGCCTTCTCGCCCTAACAAATTTTTGTCTGCCCCACCCAAGAAGGAGTTCTTAACGAAAGGCGTGGCTGTAGATGCCATGGTGGTGGCATCTGCTACCCAGCAGGACGTGGCAGAGGCTTCAACGTCCATCCATCCTCCTAATAAGGAGTCTAGGAGCATGGACCGGTACGGGAAGCGCACCCTGACTTCAGCGGCCTTTACTCTGAGGTCCCTGAATTATTTGGCACATTTCACCAGACTACAGAGGGATCTGGTCAAGGAGCTCTTAGACTCCCTCTCAGGTAACCTACCTGAGCAGCTAGCCCAGTCAGTTAGCTCAGTTGGCTATCCTTACCTCGATTTCTAACTCGTCCATGCGGCTCATTTCATATGCGGCCGAAGGGGCGGGCAGAGCGGCAGGCACAGGCGTGGCTCTACGGAGACAAGCCTGGCTCCGTTTGTGTCATTTCGCGGAGGCCTTAAAGTCTTCCTTTGCCGTCGCTCCCTTTGATGGGTCCTCTTTGTTTGGACCCAAGGTAAAAGACACTCTTACCCGCTGTGAGCAAGAGGGAAAGACTTTATCTGCCGTAGGAGCACGTTATTCCACTCCCTTTCGGCCTTATCCCAAGGCCAAAAGAGGAGGGAAGATGTGGTTCCGCAAATCACAGAAATTCTTTCCTCAACAGCAGGAAGATTCCCCTTCCAGAGGCAGAGGACGGGGAAATTTTTCTGGGAGACGCCATCCCAGAGGCGGCAGAGGCCCCCGCAACACTGGAGACCGCGAGTCCTTTCGTGGCTCTTCAGCCTCCCACACTCCATGAGGGATTGCCCAGCTGTGCTGCTCGAGCCAGTCGGTGCCGTTTTGCCAAGCACCTAAAAGCCTGGGAGTCTATTACTCAGGACAGATGGGTGCTTCAGATTATTGCCGGAGGTTACACCATTCCCTTCACACACTCACCCCCACCGTCCAAAAAAATCCCGGACCCACCACCCAGTCAAAGGGAAATTGCAGCCGTAGAAGCTTTAAAGCTGCTAGAAAAAGGAGTCATCCAACCGGTCCCCACAGACCAGATCGGATCCGGAAATTACTCAAGGTTTTTTTTAGTGCCAAAAAAGACAGGGGACCTGAGACCCATTTTGGATCTCAGCAAACGAAACCAGTCCGTCATGAAGTCCAAATTCCGAATGGTCACTTTACAATCCATTCTCCCATTGTTGGAGAAAGATGTTTGGATGTGCTCCATAGATCTCAAGGACGCCTATTATCACATACCGATACATCAGGCGTCCAGGAGGTATCTGCGCTTCAGCCTGGGAGACGGTCATTTCCAATTTTGTACTCTGCCCTTTGGTCTCACCACAGCCCCCAGGGTGTTCACCAAGTGTTTGGCAGTAGTGACTGCTCACCTGAGGAGTCTCGGATTCCAAGTGTTTCCCTATCTGGACGACTGGCTCCTGACTGCCACCACCAGGCATCTACTACTGGAGAACCTACAAGCCACCATCTCCCTGGGTGCTTCCCTGGGAATTACATTCAACTGGTCAAAGTCTGTCTTGCTGCCTTCTCAGCGCATAAGATTCATAGGAGCAGAGATAGACTCAAAATTAATGCGAATCTTCCTTCCTACCAAAAGGATACACACATTACAAGATCAAGTCCGAGCCCTGCTTCTAAGATCCAAAGCCCCAGCCAGGATGGTCCTGCAACTTTTAGGTTCAATGTCTGCCATGGTTCTCCTAGTTCCTCTGACAAGATTGCACATGAGGATTCTTCAGTGGCTGTTATCGACACAATGGTCTTTTCAGGATCTCCCCCTCAATCATCACATACTGATTACAGAAATGTGCAAACGGGACCTCCGCTGGTGGCTTCTGCCAGCCAATCTGAATCAGGGAAGACCTTTTGTTATACCCCCTCCGGTGGCCACCTTGACAACGGATGCCTCCCAGACGGTGGGGGTCATTGTCTGGGCAGGTCAGTTCAGGGTTCTTGGCTTCCAAACGAAACATTTCTCCATATCAATGTGCTGGAAATGAGGGCTGTACTTCTATCCCTACAAGCCCTCCACAAGTTTCTCCCTCAAGGCATTATCGCCATCCACACAGACAACATGTCGGTGGTCTGGTATCTAAACAAACAAGGAGGGACCAGATCTTACGCCCTTTGCAGAGAGGCCATGAGGGTGTGGGAATGGGCAGTGGCTACCAAGCGCTTCCTGGTAGCGACCCACATTCCAGGAAAATCCAATGTATTGGCAGACAGACTGAGCAGGACTATTCTCTCTCCTCACGAGTGGTCTCTGAACGAAACAGTGGCAGCTCAGATTTTCAAAAGATGGGGGATTCCGTGCTGCGACCTGTTTGCAACACCACGAAACACGAAGTGCAAAAGGTTCTTTTCCTTGACCCCGCGTCAAGGGGAGGCAGCTACGGATGCTCTAGCCCAACCTTGGCCAACAGGACTGCTTTATGCTTTCGCTCCGATTCCACTCCTCCCCAAAGTCATCCAGAAAGCTTCCCAATTGGGGTCCACAATGATTCTAATTGCTCCGTACTGGCCTCGTCAGGTATGGTTCCCCTACCTACAGAAATATGCTCTGGACGGTCCTTGGTTCTTGGATCTAACTCCGGACCTTCTGGTTCATCAGTCGGGACAACAGCACCAGTCCCTTCACACTTTGAAATTAACAGCTTGGCTCCTCCACTTCCGACTTTAGTCAGAAATCACACCTTGGACCCGGAAGTTATTCACATTTTATCTTCAGCCCACAAACCCACCACTAAGAAATTGTATCACAGTAAGTGGAAGAGGTTTGCTATCTGGGCTCAACTCAGAGGCTTAGACCCTATTACTGCCTCGATACCAGAGGTTTTGAAATTTTTAACATCCTTGTTTAATCAAGGATCTTCAGTCTCTACTATTAAAGTCCAACTAGCAGCTATCTCCAAATTTCACGATTCCATAGACCCACCGTTGATGAGCAGCAGATTATGTAAAACTTTCATGAAAGGTGCTGTGCTTTTAAGACCCCCAGTTTTTCATCCTGCGCCTCCGTGGGATCTTGATTTGGTACTTCGTGCCTTAACATCTTCCCCCTTTGAACCAGCTGCTACATGTGAGTTGAAATATCTGTCTTGGAAAACTGCCTTCTTAATTGCAATTACCTCTGCAAGAAGAGTTTCAGAACTTCAAGCCCTATCTATCAAACCACCGTACTTGATTTTTCACAAGGATAGAGTATCGCTTAGACCTAATCCATCTTTTGTCCCAAAAGTTTGCTCTAATCTCTGTCTCCAACAATCTTTAGAGCTACCAGTTTTCTTTCCAAAATTTTCAAACAAAGCGGAATACACCTTCCATACGTTGGATGTTCACAGGCAATTGCGCTTCTATCTAGATAGGACTCAGCAAATTCGGAAAACAGATCAATTGTTTGTGTCCTTTTCAGATAATAAACTGGGTAAAACCATCACTAAAGCTACTATTGCCAAATGGATTAGAGATTGCATAACTCAAGCTTATTCCTCTTCAAATAAGCAACTTACAACATCTATCAAAGCTCACTCTACTAGCTATGGCTACCTCTATTGCATTCCATTCCAAGCTCGCTATTTCTGAAATTTGTGCTGCGGCTACTTGGTCCAACCCGCACACCTTCATTTCCCACTATAAATTGGATGTGGCATCTAAAGGACGAGCAGCATTTGGTTCCACGGTACTCAGGAGTGTTTTCCAGTGAGCCACCCAGGATTTAGGTGCTAGGGACGCTGTCCCATCAGTCAGAATGTAGGCGAGATAGGATCACATAACATCTTTTAGTTATGTACTTACCATAACTTCAGATGTTTGGGATCCATCTCGCCTACATTCCTAATACCCACCCTCCTTCCCCCGGCCTTGGAGATCAGAAGAGATTGAACGGTTTGGGTTCTACTGTTTTTTATCTTGTATCATCTGTCAATGTTATATAAGCAGTGCATGCGTGTGTGCATGTATGCGGACAAACTAGATCTGGGGGACTGGTAGTGGTGCATCCTGGGATATAGTAAGCTCAGCAAATAAGAGACTTCGCTCTTTGGCATAAGCGTGCCGAGTCGGAGCCGAGGATCGGCTCCGAACCCAACAGTCAGAATGTAGGCGAGATGGATCCCAAACATCTGAAGTTATGGTAAGTACATAACTAAAAGATGTTCTTCATCTCACATTGCTGCAGTCCTTACACTTGGGTAGTCCGCTGTCCTCGGTCGGCCCGAATATCAAAGTATAAGGCTGACGTCGGTCAAGGCGCATTTGACTGACATCAGGACGTCAGGGTACAAATGCGCATGACCGACGTCATATCCTCAGTCTTTTTTGCCGTATGGTCCGATGCAGAAGCAGTATTGCAAGTGCCGGTTGGCGTTCTGAAATTTTTCGTTTTCGGAGTTTCAGACCGAGTCAAAGTTGGCTAAGTACCCCGTTGGGGAATATTTTAGTTTTTTCTTGCCTCAGTGGTTTACCGGATGTCAGAAAGTGAATAATTGTATTTCTTGTGGGAAACAGATACCGCATAGAGACTATCATACTTTGTGTATTCCTTGTTTAGGGCCTGAGCACGACGTTGTTGGGTGTCGCTCTTGTGCTAGATTTAATAAGCGCACTATAAAGAGGAGATTAGATTGTGCCAGGTTAGTCTTTGGGAAGCGGTGCAATTATAAAATGCCGTCGGATGCTCCGACGCCCGCTTCTTCGAAGAAGCGCAAGGACAAAGCAGTGAAGTCTAGGCTAGAAGATCTGTCCGTACCGGACGCCGGTTCTTTAGAGGTGTCGGTGGAGCCGGTGGTTCCACCGGAGGTTTCTTTGGGATCCCAGGGAGAGACCTTGTTATTGCAGGATGTGGCCTCTCAGGAGGCAGGTCAGGGTGATGGGGCTTCTCAGGTTACTATACTCCCCTCCCTGCCTAGGGTGGTTAGGCCCTCTCCTTCTGTTTCCAAGGCTTCTCCTAGAGGCAGGCCAGGTTTAGCTTCAGTTGGTGTCACCCCTAGTTCTTCTGGAACTGTGCCCAAGAAGCATATGCTTAAAATGGCAGAAGATTTGATTACTCTGATTAGGGTTCTTTGCCCCTCCTGATAAGAGACCTAGGGTGGAGCCTGAGCTAGGGAGTTTTGAGCAGGCTTGGATGTTTCAGAGTCTTCGCTGAAGACTTGCAGGAGTACTCTCCTTATTCTGATTCTGATGTGGATGATTCTACTCCTTCTGCTTCTCCTCCTGAGGATTTTTCTTTTCAGAAACTCTTCATTCCATGAGGGAGCATTTTAAGTGGGAAGGTCAGGACTTCTCTGATTCCAGGAAAAGGCTTAGGGAATTTTTGTTTTACCCCAGCATAGGCCTTTGGCTATACCTTCTGTTTTGGATGTAGTGGAAGATGTTTTTACAGAGGCTTCTCTTAATCCTGATTCTTTGCCTCCTGCTCCTGTTAAACCGGATAGGTATTACAGGGTGCCTGAAGTTCATAAGTATCTTTTAAGAGTCCTAGGGCAGACCCAGAAACTGTTAGCCAGGGGCCTAAAGGTGTTAAGGCTTCTGTTGTCAAGAATCCGGTTCCTGCAGATAAAGAAGCCAGGGCCTTGGATAGATGGGGAAAGAAAGTTTATACTTCTTCCACTCTAGCTATGAGGGCTTTGAATTGCCAGTTTCACATGTTAAAATACCAAAACTATCTCCTTTCACAGTTGAAGTCTAAGGTTGATGCTCTGGCGGAAGGTATTGATTGTAAAGAGTTACAAGATTTAGTACATGTTTCTGAACAGGTGGGTAAGCATTCTTTGCAATGTGGTTTTGATGCTGTACAGGCCTCGTCTAGGGTGGCTGCCACTGGGTCAGTTCTTCGCAGGCACACCTGGCTGAGGGATCAAAATTTATCTGACCATGTTAAAACAAGGATTTTAGATGCTCCTTTACAATCTGATGTGTTGTTTGGTTCTCCTGTTGAGGCAGTTTTAAAGAAAATGGAAGACAAGGCTAAGTCTATGCAGACTGTTAAAGATTTTTTGCAGGTTCAGCCTCCAAAGTTTAGTAGAAATTGGCCTGCTAAAGGGTGGACATATCCTTCTTATGATTCCCAGTCTAGGGGTAGATCTAGACGTGGTAGGGGCAGAGCTCAGGGCTCTTTCAGGCCTAGAACAGGGAGTTCACCTGCACAGTCTTCAGGTGAGGGCAGGGGTCAGTCCTTTCGTAAACAGACCCAATGACCTACCTTTTCAGCTGCCGGAGCCTTCTCGTCTGGCAGCACCTTTGGGAGGAAGGTTGGCACTTTTCAAAGAAAATTGGAGTTTAATTACCCAAGACAGATGGGTATTGGATATCATACACCAAGGTTACAGGTTTTATTTCCATACCTTGCCTCCTTTCAGAGGCATTCCAGACGTTCCTCCTCAACAAAGAATAGAGGCTCACAAGCAAATTTCTCTGTTACTTCAACTAGGGGCCATACAGCCGGTCCCTATGCCAGAAGTGGGCCTAGGATTTTATTCTCGCCTGTTCCTAGTACCAAAGAAGGGGAACACGTGGAGACCAATTTTGGATTTATCTATCCTCAACACTTATCTGGACATTCCCAAGTTCAAAATGTTGACGTTACAACAGCTTTTACCTCTGCTGGGCAAAGATCATTGGATGGTAACTTTGGATCTCAAGGAGGCTTACCTTCATGTTCCTATCAGACTAAGTTGCAGGAAGTATCTGCGTTTTCGAGCTGGGACTTCTCACTATCAGTTCTCTGCATTGCCCTTTGGCTTATCTACTGCCCAGAGTGTTCACGAAAGTTCTGGCTCCAGTGATAGCTTTCTTCAGGCTAAAAGGAATACAGATCTATCCTTATTTGGACGACTGCCTGATTCTGGCTCAAGGAAGGGAAGAGCTTCTTCATCATTTGGAATATGTGATAGCAGTGCTAAGATGCCTGGGGTATTCTGTGAACGAAATAAAGTCCAGTCTAGTACCCTCTCAGGACATGTGCTTTCTGGGTGTAAGACTGAATACAGCATCCCAGATGGCCTTTTTAACCCCGGACAAACAAAAGAGTCTTTCCCTTTACTTCCATCAACTATCTCATCAGTCCGGGCTGACTGCAAGGACAGTCCTTCAAGCCTTAGGGTTCATGGCATCTTGTATTCTGGTGCTTCCCAATGCCAAACTGCATATGAGGAAGCTGCAATGGTATCTCAAAAATGTATGGACACAGCACTGCCAGGATCTGGACACTGTCATTCAAATAATACCTTGCATTCAAAAGGAATTTTTGTGGTGGGCTCAGGAATGTCACCTAAACAAGGGACTCTCTGTGACCCGGCCAGAGGCGAGTCAGATTTTAACGACAGATGCCTCAGACAAAGCTTGGGGAGCTCATCTAAATGGAAAGTGGATACAAGACAAGTGGCCTGCCAGACTACAACATCTACATATCAACCTGAAGGAGATGTTAGCAGTCCAGTTTGCATTAATAGCTTTCAAGGATTTACTTCTTCCAGGGCAGGTGTTGATTCTAACAGACAACACAACTGTCATGTGGTACATCAACAAGCAAGGGGGAACACATTCTTATCCTCTATGCAAGCAAGCAATGATTTTGTGGGAGACTGCTCTCAGTTTACAGCTCAATCTTCAGGCAAGGTTTCTGCCAGGAGCACAGAACTCCTTAGCAGATGTGTTGAGCAGACGAATTATGGATCCCCACGAGTGGAAATTGGATCCTCATGTATTTCAGAAATTGACAGTGTCATGGGGAACTCCAGACATAGATCTGTTCGCTTCTCCACTAAACCATCAGCTGCCAAAGTTTTGCACAAAAGGTTTCATCCCACAGCTTGGAAAGTGGATGCTCTTTCTTTCAATTGGAGCAATCTTCATGTGTATGCCTTTCCACCTCTGCCTCTCCTCCCAAAGGTACTTCTAAAGGTCAGACAGGACAAGCCAAGGATGATTTTAATAGCTCCAGATTGGCCTCGACAGCACTGGTACCCATTACTGAGAAGTCTGGTACGGAAGCCTCCATGGCCTTTGCCTTGATTCCACACCTGTTGTCACAGGAGGACAGCCATTTGCTCAATGTCAAACTTCACTCTCTTCACCTAACAGCCTGGCATATTCTGTTTTGAACCATAGAGGGTCTCAACTTCCACAACAAGTTTTGAATGTGATTTTGGAAGCTAGAAGGCCTAGTACAAGGAAAGTGTACCGAGATAAATGGAAGAGATTTTTATTTTGGAGTGCAGCAAAGGATTTTGATGTTTCTGAGCCTAATTTAAGTGTGGCTCTTCAATATCTTACTGAGTTACTGGACAAAGGTTTGTCCTTCTCTTCTATTAAGGTTCATGCTGCAGCAATTTCAGCTCACTATGAATGTGACCCTCCATTGTTTTCTCATCCTTTGTTCAAGCAATTTCTTAGAGGGGCAAAGAATATAAGACCCCACGTAGAGCTCCTACTCCTGCTTGGGATCTCAATTTTGTGTTGGAGAAACTCACTCTACAACCTTTTGAGCCTGCAGCTACTTCTGAGTTGAAATATTTATCATGGAAGACTGCCTTTTTGTTGGCCATTACCTCTGCAAGAAGGGTTTCTGAATTACAGGCCCTTATGGCGGTTGAGCCTTTCTTGATTTTCCATAAGGATAGGGTATCTTTGCGTACTAATCCTTCCTTTATGCCTAAGGTGGTTTCTAGTGTGGCTTTAAACCAAAACTATTCATTTGCCTACTTTTTATGCAAATCCCCAAAATAAAGGGGAAAAGATTTTGCACACTTTAGATGTACACAGGCAGTTGCGATATTATTTGGACAGAACTAAAGGGTTCAGGCAGTCTCAGCAGTTGTTTGTTTCTTTTGCTTTGAGTTCTCAGGGCAAACCTGTGTCAAAACAAACTATTTCTAAGTGGATTGGGTTTTGCATTGCTTTCTGTTATTCCCATCATGGCAAGGAGATTCCAGCTGGGATTAGGCCTCATTCCACTAGGGCTACTGCCACTTGACAGCCTTTTGCGGGGAGTGGCAACCAAGGATATTTTGGAGGCAGCTACTTGGAGTTCAGTGCATACTTTCTCTAGGCATTATCACCTGCCACTTTACTCTAAATCCAGGGCTGGTTTTGCCACTGCTGTTTTGCAGGGCATTTTGGCAGCTCCTGCTTCCTTGTAGTTTGGCCATCCTCCCTTACCTCTGCTTTGGGATTCTACCCAAGTGTAAGGACTGCAGCAATGTGAGATGAAGAACATAGTACAGTTTTGTACCTACCATAAATGTAGATGTTCAAGATCCACATTGCTGCAGTCCAATTTACCCTCCCTCCTTCGCTCTGTAGTTAGAGGTGGTTGTGTGGGTTGGGTTGTAAATATTGTGTATATTGTATATATTGTACATATAATTAGTGCAAGGGTGGTTGGTTGTTTGTTTGCTGTCTTTTGGTTTTGACCTTTATTTTTAGGGTCTTCTGACATCTGGGGCAAGAAAAGACTGAGGATATGACGTCGGTCATGCGCATTTGTACCCTGACGTCCTGATGTCAGTCAAATGCGCCTTGACCGACATCAGCCTTATACTTTGATATTCGGGCCGACCGAGGACAGCGGACTACCCAAGTGTAAGGACTGCAGCAATGTGGATCTTCGAACATCTACATTTATGGTAGGTACAAAACTGTACTTTTAGTAGGGTCCTGTGTGCAGGAGGTAGTAATGTGTCTGGGTAATTGTGGGAGGAGAAATATGTTGAGGTTAATATGAGTGGAGTAAGGGAGGGTGTAGGTTTGAGTAGAGGACACTAATTGGTTGGATGGTTTTCCTAGTGGGAGGAACTCTGGTTAGTGTGGGTGTGGGAGGGAATGGTTATAGAGAGAGCAATGGAGTGTAATTGGTTAGGTGATATTGTAGGTGTGGTTGTGGAGGTATAAATGTAGATGTAGTGGGGGCGGGTGGGAATTTGGGGCAGGGTCGGGGAGCGGAGTGAGCCCTGAAATGCTTCCTTAAAATATAATATGCATGTAGTTCGGGGTATGGCTAGTGAGAGATGTGCGCTGAAATACTTGATCGCACATACAAGCGGTGTCGATATTTAAAAAAAATATGTATGTAGCTTGTAACCCCTGTAAAATATGTAGCGCAGTTCTAGAATAAGCTAGCGTTTAAGTAATGGGCGCTAACTACTCTTCAATCGCACATACAAGGGTGCCGATAATGTAGAAATATGTATATAGCTTGCAACCCCAGAAAAAAATATGTAGTGCAGCTCTGGAATAAGCTAGCGTTTAAGTGATGGGCATGTGACCCCAATAAAAATGTAACGTAGATCTGAAATATGCTAGCGTTTAACGCTCAATCACTTGTGTTCAGTTTACAATACAGGATTACATACATATGCAGTCAGTATTTGTCTTGCACTCTTGTTACTTTACAACAAAAAACGATATATTATGAACAAAATCAAGAGTTACCTTGCTATGGCTACAGACGCACTTTCCCAGGAGACGCAGCAGCTGAGGGCTAAGCTATTTAGAAAATTGGCGCCCTGGAGCAGGGAGTATTTGTAATTTCAGGGAGGATGTTAAGTAGGGGGAGGGAGGAACAGGGTGGGCGTGCACAGGTACAGACCGGAAAAGCTATTTCTGGTATCGGTGGATAGTTACGTATGAAAAGAAGGAGAAAAGAAAGTGACCGAGTACGTGGACTGATGGGAAGGATCAAACAGAGAAGGAGATAGTGGTAGGTAAGAGTAGGGCAGCAGAGGGCAAGGATGATGCAAGCTGTGTTAGGCAATCAGAGTCAGGATGAGCGTATGAATAGAGGGTAGGCAATGAGTACAGTAGCAGAGCCAAGAGCCAAAGGAAGACTATCAGTAGAACTATTAAGTGGAGAAGGTGAGTATAAGGGACCAGTGATTAGTGGGAAGGAGTAGCAACAAGCTTGTAGAGGAAGGAGTGAGAGGTAGAAGTTAGTGAGTTAAAGCTTGTAAAAGATACCGGGGGAGAGTAAAAGAAATAGAAGTCAGGAAATAGTGGGGAGAGGGAGTCACCTAGTGAAAGCACGTAAAGGTTTCACCAGGGAAGAAATCACAAGGCTGGGTCTATTATGGTAAGAGAGTCTGGTAAAGGAGAGAGTGACACAGAGGGGACCTAATATTGGAGACACAGGGCTAGCTAGCTTTTGGCTGCTGGGTTTCCTGGCAAGGGAAAATGCTGAGTACCAAGCAGGGCTTTAGAATTCTTAATAATACAGGTTTAGCAGCTGTTGTACCTACTTTATTAAATCCTTCTATGAGGTGCTTAATTCAATTCCCGTACAGGGTAGAGGCAATACAATTTGTTTTAGTATGGATCAGATGTAGGCATCCAAGCCAGGCTCAGTCAGGTGTTTCAGGGTAGGAAAGCTTGCTATGGCTACAGACGCACTTTCCCAGGAGACACAGCAGCTGAGGGCTAAGCTATTTAGAAAGTTCCCTGTGCCTCTGACCAGCAGAGCCATTAGTTCCCTGCTTCTCTATCCAACAGAGCCACTGCAGTGATCCCCGGGTAAATTTTCTGTTTCCCATCCACCCGTCAAGGTTTCTCTTGAAGAGTGCTAGTGAGGGGCTCTGCCGGATGTATATTGGAATGTTGTTCTAAAGCATGGGGAATCTCTGGGTCAGGAATCTATCCCTCCAGCACGTCTTATTTTTCGTTGTGGTAAGGTTTATATATCCCTAGAGCGTGTGGCTCTCTGGGATTTGTTTTTTTTTTAGGTGGAGCATAGCCATCAATTCTGGGTTGGACATGGCCTTGTGTGTCAAGCAGCGATCATCTCTTGAGTAGGCAGTATGCAACCGAGTACAGCTGGAGTTTCTTTAGTCGGGCTGCATAGGTCATCTGGTTGAGGCCAGTAATCCTCTTGGTGAGGTACTTTTGTGGTCTTTCCAGCTTTTGCAGGTGGTCTTGTAAGATACATCCCAAATAGGGTGTTGTATTCTATAATGGGTCTAATAAGTGACGAGTAGAGAGGTACAATATCCTCCTTTGTTCTGGATGCGATCCCTTTTGAGATTAGGTGGGCCACGTAGAAGGATTTTCTAACCACCTTGGCAATATGATTATCAAAGGAGAGATTGCTGTCTACTTGGGTCCCCAGATCCCTTACTACTTTTTCTGTATTTAGAGGACTACCACCTATGTGGTAGTTCGCAGGTACTTTGTTTTTTCCAAAGGGGATGACTATGCACTTTTTGGCATTCAGCTTGAGGCCATGATTTTGACACCAGATATCCGTCTCAGTGAGACCCTTCTGGAGGGTGTCTGTATCAGCCGGAAAATCAATTATGGCCCCTAGTTTGCAGTAGTCTGCGAACTTGGTCAGCCAAAGTCTTCTTGTGCTTGCCTGTACCTCTGAGAAGTATATACCGAACAGGAGGGTTCCTAGGACTGAGCCCTGGTGGGCGCCACTTGTAACCGGTTTAGAGTCGGACCTAGAGTCTGCAACTCTCAACGTGTGGGTTCTGTCCGCAAGCCAATTTGCAACCCATCTCGTGACGTAGGGGTTAATGTTCAGGTTGGTGAGTTTGTTTATAATACCAGAATGGGGAATGGTGTCAAAAGTCTTTGCAAGGTCTAGGTAGGCTGTGTGGACCTCCTTACCGTCATCTAATGCCTTGGTAACTGTCTCCAAGAAGTCCACCAGGTTTAGGAGGCATGATCTGCCCTTAAAGCCAAACTCAGTGGGGTCCAAAGTTTGGAGGTTCACAATGTCTCTGTTAAAGAGTTCAATGATGATGCGCCCATGATGATGCGCTCCATAGCCTTGCAAACCAGGCTAGTCAGGTTTATAGGGCAATAGTTCCTGGGGTACGTCGTGGCGCCACCTTTGTGGAGTGGGATAACTGTTGCTATGCTCCACTCTGTGGGTACGTAGCCTGTAGAGAGGCTGAGTTTGAACAGTGTGTTTAGGTGAGGGGTTAGTTCATTTTGGAGCTCTTGTAAGACATAGCCTGGGACACCGTCCGGTCTCATTGAGGCTGTGTTTTTGGCTTTAGATAGGGCTGTTTTAACCTGTGTGTCGGTGATTGCTGGGGCCTTACATTCTTCTGGTATGGTTATGGGCCCTTTAGGGGGTGAGGGGTGTGAAGGTTGCACTGAACCTGTCTGCCAAAATGTTGGCAATATCAGTCGGTTCAGTGTATTTTGTGCCATTCTGCACCAACTCAGAGCAGATCTGAGAGTTTCCACTTAGGTTCTTGACATAGCTAAAGAATACTTTGTGGTTATCTTTGGAGTCCTTGGCAATTTTTCTTTCAAAGCTAACCTTTGATGATTTAATGAGGGATCGTAGTTTCTTGCTGATACTGATCAGAGATGTCTTTCCTTCTAGGGATTTTGCTCTTATCTGTACTAGTTTCCTCCTTCTATTGTAGAGCCTGTTTATGGCAGGGGTCCACCAGACTAGTTTCCTTTTCTTGGAGGAGTGAGTCTTCGTTTTACTTGGGATAGCACGATCCATGCATTCCTGCAGATGATCATAGAGTGCCTTTGTATAGATTTCAGCAGCTTGGACAGCATTGTCCATTGGCGTGGGGGCTGTGAACCTTTCCACCTCGGTCTCAAGCAATGTGAAGTTTGCTTCTGAAAAGTTTTTCACGCTGGTTTCCTCGATTGGGGTTTGGGGGCGGAATGATTAGGCTATGGTCTGATCTATCCAGCGAGGGGTTGACGTCAGGTTTGGAACACCGGTCGCCCATGTCGGTGCTGACCAGGTCCAATATGTTGTTCCCTTTGGTGGGGGTGTTGACCAGTTGATCCAGGGCGTTCGAGTTTATAAATTCTAGGAAGTGTTTGGCAAGGGAGTTAGTACTTGAGTAGTTCTCCCAGTTAATGCTTGGGTAGTTGAAATCACCCAGTATTAAGGTGTTTGGTAGGACCTTCATATTTCCCAGTGTCTCCAGAAATGCAGAATGGGGGTCTTGGGTCATGGTGGGTGATCTGTAGCAAGCTACAATTTGGATTGCAGTTTTGCCCGATGTTCATCGTGTTACCCTGCTGCAGTCATCACACTCGGGTTATCCTGCCATCAGGCGGTCCCACAGTCGGCCCGAATTCCAAAGTCTTGGTCCGGCATCAGTTGCTGTCGCTTCTTCCCTGCTGTCAGTGCGTCAGGGGTATATAAGAGGCATCCGACGCCATTTTCTTCAGTCTTTCTTGCCGTGCGGTGCCCGAAGCAGAAGCAGTTCGCAAGTGCCGGTCGGCCGACACCTGAGATTTTCAATTTGAATTTCAGTCCGAAGTCTTCAATAAAGCTAAGTACCTCGTTGGGGAACATTTTCTTGCCTCAGTCCGATGTCAGAAAAAGTTAACAATTGCATTCTTGTGGGAAGCAAATACCTCATAAGGACTTCCATTCCTATTGTATTCCTTGCCTAGGCCCAGACCATGGAGTCACAGGTTGTCAGTTTTGCGCTAGGTTTAATAAACGCACTATCAAACGCCGTTTTGACTTCGCACGGCATTATTTTGGTAGGAAATGCAATTATGTCATGCCGTCGGAGCAGCCGACGACCGCAATTCTTAAAAAAAACGCAAGGATAAGGACAGGCAGCCTAGGAATAAGCCAGACCTCGAGGCCTCAGCTGGGCCTGTCGCCAGTTCTCCGGTTTTCAGTGAGACGCCTACACAGCCCCTGACAACCGCAGAGCTGGAACCCCAGACAGCTGCCGACTCCCACGTGGAGTCTACTAGGCCGACGTAGCCATCTACCGACTCCGGAGCAGATTTAGACACCGGTGCAGAGGAAACAACTTCAGTTGCAGAAGGTGTCTTCAGACCTACTACTCTCACCATTAAAATCTTATGCTAAACTTAAAACTCCTTTAAAACCTAAGAAAACTGTTCATCAGTCAACAGGTCAAGGCCCCATGACTAAGAAACAGATGCTTAAGATGGCTGAAGATTTAATTACCCTTATCAGGGGTTCCCATCCCCCTCCTGATAAAAGACCAAGACAAGAGGAGGATTATGCATCCTCTGACCAGGTTTCTCTCTCCTCAGATTCTTCTGAAGAACAGGATTACACTTGTCCACCTTATGAGGATTCTGATGCTGAAGACTCTATTCCCTCAGCATCTCCCCCTGAAGACTACTCCTTTGGAGAAACATTACATACCATGAGGGAACATTTCCACTGGGAAGGCCAGGATTACTCAGATTCTAAGAAAAGGCTCAGAGAGTTCCTTCTATTATCCCAGCACAGACCTCTTGCTATTCCTCCTGTTTTAGATATTGTGGATGATGTCTACTTGGAGTCTAGTTTAAATCCAGACTCTCTACCTTCTGCTCCAGCCAAACCAGACAGATACTACAGAGTACCTGACTCACACAAATTCCTTTATAAAAGCCCTGTAGCTGACCCAGAAACCATATCCAAGGGTCCTAAGGGAGCAAAGGCTTCTATGGCTAAAAATCATGTGCCCTCTGAAAGAGATTCCAGAGCCCTAGATAGATGGGGAAAGAAAATATACACCTCTGCAGCTCTGGCTATGAGAGCATTAAATTGCCAGTTTCACATGTTGAAATATCAACAATTCCTGATGTCTCAGTTAAAACAAAAAACGAGCACACATTCAGAACAGCCTGAGTTCAAGGAAATGCAGGATCTGTTGCATGCAGCTGAACAGGTGGGCAAGCATACTTTACAATGTGGATTTGATTCACTGGTAGCTTCCTGTAGAGTAGCGGTTACTGGCTCAGTCATTAGTAGACATGCTTGGTTAAAAGAGCAAACCCTCCCTGACCATGTTAAAGCAAAATTATTAGATGCACCTTTACAACAGGATGTATTATTTGGTGTCAAAGCAGAAGAGGTTTTAAAGAAAATGGAGGATAAGGCTAAATCTATGCAAATGGTCAAGGATTTCTTACAGGTACAACCCCCTCACTTCAGCAGAAATTGGCCAACAAAAAATTGGTCCTTTCCAGCTTCAGACAGATCACAGAGGGGCAAATACAGACGCCCAAGGGGCAGAGGTCAGTCACAGGGCCCTTACAAACCTCGCCAATGGGGTTCTGCTACCCATAAAGGAGGAGAAGACAGGCCCCAAGATAACAGAAGGCAGACACAATGACTCTATCCTCAAACTACCAAGCAAATCTCTCCTGGCAACACCCTTGGGAGGAAAACTAGCATTTTTTGCAGACAACTGGCACATCATCACAAAAGACAAATGGGTTCTAAACATTGTCTCTCAAGGATACAGATTCCACTTTCATACCTTACCAAGGATCAAAGGAATGCCAAACCTGCCACCAAATCAATGGGCAGAGGCACAAAAACAAATTACAGCTCTCATGAACATGAGAGCCATTCAACAGGTACCTACACAGGAGCAGGGACAAGGATTTTACTCGAGACTCTTCCTAGTTCCAAGAAAGGACAAAGCATGGAGACCCATTCTGGATTTTTCAATTCTGAACACCCTATCTGCAAATACCAAAATTCAAGATGCTAACACTTCAGCAGCTTCTTCCCATGCTGGGCAAAAATGCTTGGATAGTCACTTTGGACCTCAAGGAGGCATACCTGCATGTCCCTATCAGACAAAATTGCAGAAGATACCTCCACTTCATTGCAGGTTCAACACATTATCAATTCTCTGCACTGCCCTTTGGCTTATCTACTGTGCCCAGGGTCTTCACAAAATGCCTGGCACCAGTAATTGCATACTACAGACAAAGAGGAATTCAAATATACCCATACCTGGACGACTGTCTTATTCAAGAAGAAAGCAATGACATTCTTTTACAGCATCTGGCATTTGTCAAGCACCTTCTAAGTTGCCTAGGGTACACAGTAAATGAAAAGAAATCAAAAGTAGTGCCCTCACAAAACATAATATTCCTGGGTGCCAGCTTAAATACAACAGCCCAGATGGCTTATCTCACG
The DNA here is from genome assembly GCF_019279795.1 of Protopterus annectens. Taxonomy (NCBI): domain Eukaryota; kingdom Metazoa; phylum Chordata; order Ceratodontiformes; family Protopteridae; genus Protopterus; species Protopterus annectens. The sequence goes on from NC_056743.1 coordinate 936,232,614, forward strand.
CCAGACAAGCAACAACAGCGGATTCAATATTTCAAAATAATGGCAACAAAGACCCAACTCCCTGCAAGAAAAATTCTACAGGCCTTGGGATTCATGGCATCTTGCATTATACTAATACCATTTGCAAAACTGCATATGAGGAAATTACAACGGTACCTGAAAAGCGTATGGACTCAGCACAGCCACAGCTTGGAAACAATGATTCCACTCATTCCCTGCCTTCAACAGGAGTTTCTATGGTGGGCACAGGCATGTCACCTCAACAAGGGTCAGCCTTTCACCTTACCCACAGCCAGGCAAACTATGACAGCAGATGCATCGGACTATGCCTGGGGAGCACACATGGCAGGACAGTGCATTCAGGGCAAATGGACTGCAGATCAGAGACACCTGCACATCAATCAAAAAGAAATGCTAGCAGTGCAGAATGCCCTAACAGCTTTCAAGGACCTTCTACACCCAGGACAACTACTAAGGACAGACAACACCACAGTTATGTGGTACATAAACAAGCAAGGGGGCACACATTCCTACCCTCTATGCCAGCAAGCAATGACCTTGTGGAACACTGCACTGTCTTACCAGGTTCAGTTACAAGCACAATTCCTGCCAGGAAAGCAAAACACATTGGCAGACGACCTAAGCAGAAACATCATGGATCCACACGAATGGAAACTAGATCCACAAGTATTTGCAATGATAGCTCAAAAATGGGGACGCCCAGACATAGATCTCTTTGCAAGCCCCCACAACCACCAACTTCAAAAATTTTGCACAAGGACCTTCCATCCACTAGCTTGGAAAGTGGACGCTCTCTCATTCAGTTGGAAAACATTAACAGTCTATGCCTTCCCTCCACTGCCTCTTCTAGCAAAGGTACTGCTGAAAGTCAGATTAGAGAGGCCACAAATGATTCTCGTTGCACCAGATTGGCCACTCCAACATTGGTATCCAATTTTAAGGACCATGGCCCAGGGCCCACCATGGATTTTGCCACAAATACCTCACCTGCTCACCCAGCGAGACAATCTGATTCTACACAGCCAGCTCAAGACTTTAAACCTGGCTGCATGGCAAATTACCTAAACAACCAGCCAACACCTTTATCCAAAGCTGTTATGGATGTCATTCTGGAGGCCAGGAGGCCCAGCACCAGGAAAACCTATTCAGACAAATGGAAAAGATTTTGCTCCTGGAACCAGGCTAAAGACCTAAATCCCCTGGAGCCGAACATTCCTCAGATTCTACAATATTTAACTGAAATGTTCATAGGTTCATAGGTTTATACTAGGCTATCTGCCCTAAGGCATTTATAAGCCTAGCCCAAATTTTTGTGGCTTACGCCACCCCTTATATGAAAAAATACTGTGCCCATTAGTTTGTTGTGCCTCTGTCCAGCAGTGACACAGAGATGATTCCCAGGGTAAACCTACGATCTCCCATCCACAGGTCTAGATTTCTCTTGAACAGAGTCAGCGAGGTGCTCTGCCTCACATGGACCGGGATTTTATTCCACAGCATAGCGAGTCTCTGAGTGATAAATCTATCCCTCCAGCACGTCCTATTTATATCCGTGCTAAGGTTTAAGTCGCTTGCTCTAGTGGTTTTGGTGGATTTGGATCTTTTGAGGTGGAGCATGTCCATTAATTGCGGGTTGGACATGGCCTTGTATGTCAGGCACATGTCACCTCTGAGCAGACGGTATGCGACTGAATAGAGCTGGAGTTTCTTCAATCTGGCAGCATATGACAGATTTTGGAGTCCCTTTATCCTTTTGGTGAGGAACTTTTGGGGTCTCTCCAATTGCTGCAGATGTCGGGTGAGATACATCCCGAATGGGGCATTGTACTCGATCATTGGTCTGATAAGTGAAGAGTACAGGGGAACAATGACCTCACTCGATCTGGATGTGAATCCCTTCATGATCAGGTGGGCAATGTAGAAGGTCTTTCTAACCACTTTAGCAATGTGAGTGTCAAAAGAAAGGCCACTGTCAACCTGGGTCCCCAGGTCCCTGATAACCTCTTCTGTGCTTAGTGGATTGCCACCTATATGGTAGCTTGGGGTTACCTTGTTTTTCCCGAAGGGTATGACTATACATTTTTGGCGTTTAACTTCAGGCCATGGCTCTGGCACCAGCTATCTGTTTCCGTGAGTCCCTTCTGAAGGATATCCGTGTCCGATGCACTTTCCACTATGGCCCAGTTTGCAGTCGTCTGCAAACTTTGTCAGCCAAAGTCCTCCCATGTTGGCCTGTACTTCTGAGAAGTAGATGCCAAACAATAGGGGCCAAGGACCGAGCCCTGTGGGACACCACTTGTGACCGGCTTGGAGTCTGACACAGCGCCAGCAACTCTAACCCTGTGGGTTCTGTCCTTAAGCCAGTTTGCAACCCATCTTGTGACATATGGGTTTACATTTAAGCTGGTAAGTTTTTCTACAATACCCGAGTGGGGTATTGTGTGAAAGCCTTTGCAAGGTCAAGGTAGGCTGTATGGACTGCCTTTCCTCATCAATGGCCTTGGTGACTGTTTGAAGAAGTCGACCAAGTTCAAAAGGCATGATCTTCCCTTGACAAAGCCAAACTGGGTCGGGTCCAATGTCTGCAAGTCCCTATATCTTTGTTTATGAGCTCCATTATGATCCTCTCCATAGCTTTGCAGACTAGACTTGTTAAGCTTATGGGCGGTAATTACCAGGGTCCGTAGAGGTGCCGCCTTTGTGGAGTGGGACCACAGTTGCCGTCGCCACTCCTTGGGCACGTATCCTGTGGTAAGGCTGAGATTAAACAGCTGCCTTATGTGTGGGTTTAATTCCTCATTTAGCTCGTGTAGCACACAGCCGGGGACACCATCCGGTCCCATTGATGCTGTGTTTTTAGCTTTAGAGAGAGCAGCTTTCACCTGCGCATTTGAGATGTCCGGGAGGCTACACTCGGCTGGGATAGTTATCTCTCCTTTAGGGGGGGAGAGGGGGGTGAAGTTTGCACTGAACCTGTCTGCCAGTAGGTTGGCAATGTCTGTGGGTTCAGTGATTTTTTTGTATCATTTTGGACTAATTCTGAGCATATCTGGGAGTTTCCACCCAGGTTCCTAACATAGCTGAAAAAGGCCTTATGATTGTCCTTTGAATCCATGGCAATTTTTCTCTCAAAACTGGCCTTAGTTGATTTTATGAGTGCTCGTATTTTTTTACTAATAATGATCAGGGGTGACTTCCCTTTTATGGATTTTGTTCTATCATGTAATAGCTTTCTCCTCTTATTGTAAAGTTTGTTAATGGCTGGGGTCCACCAGACTGGACGTTTGCCCTTTGTGGAAAGAGTCTTGGTTTTATTTGGGATTGCCTGATCCATGCAGTCCTGGAGGTGTTCATAGAAGGCATTTGTAAGGGCTTCCAGCTTGGGTTGTGGTTTCCACTGGCTCAGGGGCCTTGAAGGATACCACACCAGTCTTGAGTAATGTGAAGTTTGCTTTAGAGAAGTTCTTCACTATGGTCTTTTGTTTGGGGTGGGGCGGGATGTGGATTTCCAGTGAGATTAGTTTATGATCAGATCTCACCAATGAGGGATATACTTCGTGTGGAGCATTTTGTCCCCATGTTTGTGACAATGAGATCTAGTATATTTTCTCCTCTCGTGGGAACAGTGACTAGCTGTTCCATGGCATTTGAATTTATGAACTCCAGGAACCGTTGGGCTAGAAAGTTAGGGCTTGAGTAATGTTCCCAGTCTATATTCAGGTAGTTGAAGTCACCCAATATGATGGTGTTTGGAGATACATTTATACCCTCCAATGTCTTCAGGAAGGCTGTGTGGGGTTCCTGAGTTTGAGAGGGTGGCCTGTAGCATGCTACAATTTGTGGAGCAGTTTTGCCTATGGTTAGTTGCACCTGGATGGTTTCCGAAGCTTCGTGAGTTGCCACCAACCTGGAGGTGTGGGTATCCTTTATGAATATGGATACACCCCCTCCTTTTGTGGTGTGGTCCGGGTTTTGGGGCGGGCATGATATGAGGTAAAACCTAATAGTGCCGGGGTGCTCTCAGGAGCCTTGAACCAGGTTTCAGTTACAGCACAGAAATCGATGTTCTCCATACTGAGAAGGGCCTCGAGTGCGTGCATTTTGAGATTTAGACTTCTGGCATTGAGCAGCATTACCCTCAGTTTCTTCCCATTTTGTTTTCTAGGGTGGTAGGTTTAGAATTTGAGCCTTGCCTAAAAAGGCACTATGGGGGTGGCAAGAGCTTTAGCCAATATCCGGAATCCCAGGGGTGACAGGTGCAAGCCGTCCCTTGCGAAGCAGCGTGGCTTGTCAAGCATGTCATCCCAGGCAGACAGACACTGGATCCCCTTTGAATGACACCAGACATTAAGCCAGTTGTTAAAGCTGATCATCTTGTCTCTATATTGTGGCATCATTCTTGGTGAAGGAAGGATACTGCTCAGGGTTAGGGTCATACCTGCCTGGGCTACATAATCAGAGAGCTCCTCTATGTCTCTTTTCATGTAGTCCAGGGAGGTACGTCTCAGGTCGTTCACACCAGCATGGACAATGACTGTGTCATATTTGTACTTGCCGTGGAGTGACCCGAGTGCTTGTGTTATGTGGCGGATTCTAGCGATAGGCAGCTTACTGTGACCCTCTCCTTGTTCAGCCTGGTGAGTGGGACGTCAGTGTGTCTGACTATGGAGTCACCTATGACAAGTATGTTTGGTGTTGTTTTGGCCTTAAGGGCTGTGACTGCTTTGCACACTGCTTTTGTGGTTTATGTGTTGCTTGTTGGGTGTCTTGAGGTAGCAGTTGTTTGGGTGTCTGCTTTGGAGGCCTCTGCTGTTTAGGTAAATTTTTACTCAGAGCCTCAGAGTATGTCTTTGTGTGTTTATGTGTTTGATTCAGTGGAGTGGTAGCATTATGTGAGGCTGGTTTTGTGGTGTGTGTAGTTGCCTTCTCCTCCTGTCTGGTCTTGCCAGTCCTGAGTTGAGAGAGCTCAGCCTCCAGTTTGGCTAAATAGCTGCATCTCTCGTAAGTATTTGTGTTATGTGGGAGGAGGAGAGGGCTGTCTGTGTACATGAGGCAGTTATAACATTGCCTCAAGATTCCCAGATTCACCAGCTGGACCGGAGAGAAGATTGACAACTGACCTTTGGACATGCTAGAATAATATTGGGAATTCCTTAATTGAAAACAAGGGCCAGTGGGGAGTGAGGGTGTAGTGCTTTTAATTTTTAGTGCTGACTTATATAATTGCTTTAGTGAGCAAGTGCCAGGTAACTTGAGTGCAATGTGTTACAAGTAACTAAATGCAAAAACGACAAACAGTAACTTTCTTTCAAGTGAAACAAGGAAATAAGTACAGTAAGCAATGCAGATATCACTAGTGATCCACAGAAGCTGAGAAGTTGCGTATTAGGTGGAATTAGCTTCCAGGGAAATAACAAGCAAACAAACAACAAGCATATAAACAAAGCTAGATTCAGCAGGCCTGGATCTAGTCTATGCTAGAGCAAACAAGGTGAACCAATTTCAGTAAGATACAGTTCAAATATTAAGGCACTATAAACCTTTAACCAGAAATTCCCAGCTCAGAAGGGCAGAGTCCAGCCTCTTCTCCCACAAGAGTGCAGACCACGAACCTTCTTAATGTAAAATAACTGGCCTGAAGCCCAAGTGCCTAAACCAGAACTAATACACTTGGACACTGGGCTCTCAATCAGCAGTTCCCAACTTAGAAGGATGAAAGCTACCTGTCCTGCCACCACAGTGCTTGCCAGAAACCTTCCTAATGTAAAACAACTGGTCTGAAGCCCAAGTGCTTAATCCAAAAGACTTGAATGATAGCTACACTTTAATCAAGTTACAACCAAGCAGTAATAAATACCATTGAATACTTTAGAGAATGTCTGGATTAGTGCTCAAGTTACACAAACAAAGCTAGATCCAGCAGACCCGAATCCAGTCTATGCCACAGCAAACAAGGCGCACCAACTTCAGTAAGAAACAGTTCAGATATGCATGCACTATAAGCCTTTAACCAGAAATTCCCAGCTCAGAAGGGCAGAGTCCAGCCTCTCCTCCCACAAGAGTGCAGACCACGAACCCTCTTAATGTAAAATAACTGGCTTGAAAGCCCAAGTGCTTAAACCAGAATTAATACACTTTTAGAATAACAGACACTGAGCCCTCAATCAGCAGTTCTCAACCTAGAAGGATGTAAGCTTACCTGTTCTGCCACAACAGTGCAGACCACAAACCCTCTCAGTGCAAAACAACTAACTGGTCCGAAGCCCAAGTGTTTAAACCAAAAGGCTTAGAATGAGTTACACCAAGCAGTTTACACAAAGGACTTTCCTTTTCATCTATTAAGATCCACGCCTCAGCAATTTCAGCTCATTACAGCACGGATCCTCCTTTATTTTCACATCCACTCCTAAGACAGTACCTCAGAGGGGCTAAGAACTTAAGACCGCCAAGGAGAGCTCTAACACCTACTTGGGATCTCAACTTTGTCCTGGAAAAGCTTACACTGCCGCCCTTTGAACCAGCTTTTTCAAATGATTTAAAATTTCTTTCATGGAAAACTGCCCTACTTCTAGCAATAACCTCAGCTAGAAGAGTCTCGGAGCTACAGGCACTAATGGCAGTGGAACCTTTCCTCATTTTTCATCAAGACAGAGTTTCTCTACAAACTAATCCTTCCTTTATGCCAAAGGTGGTATCCAGTGTGGCCCTAAACCAAACCATTCACTTGCCCACCTTCTTCCCAAATCCACAGAACAAAGGAGAAAGACTCCTGCACTCTTTGGGCATTCACAGGCAATTACGTTACTACTTGGATAAAACTAAGGCTTTCAGAAAAACTGACCAGCTCTTTGTAGCCTATTGTACAGGATCACAAGGAAAAGCAATCTCAAAACAGACCATTTCTAAATGGATAGGACATTGCATACGTTTCTGCTACACACATCATGGGAAACCAGTACCTACTAACATTAGGTCCCACTCCACCAGGGCTACAGCTACATCAGCAGCCTTTCTCAGGGGAGTGCCAACCAAGGATATTCTGGAAGCTGCTACTTGGAGTTCAGTCACACCTTCACCAAACACCATCACTTACCTCTTTACTCTAAGACTAGAGCTGATTTTGCCACTGCAGTTTTGCAGGGCCTACTAGCCTCTTTTAACCCTGTTTGACTCCACCTCCCCTCCTTAGCTTTGGGATTCAACCCAAGTGTGATGACTGCAGCAGGGTAACACGATGAACATAGTACAGTTTTGTACCTACCATAAATGTAGATGTTCGAGTGTTCACCCTGCTGCAGTCCAGGTTACCCTCCCTCCATCCCCTCTGAACTAGCTGAACTTATCTGTGCCACTTTATTCTATGCTATCTCTGTGGTGTATTTGCTTGTACCTAAGGGTTTTGATTTATTTTTATATAGCCATATGTGTATATATATATATATATATATATATATATATATATATATATATATATTTATATATATATATATATATATGTATATATAAAATATTTTTTTGCCTACCTTTTGGGGTCACCTGATATCTGGGGCAAAAAAAACTGAAGAAAATGGTGTCGGATGCCTGTTATATACCCCTGACGCACTGACGTCAGGGAAGAAGCGACAGCAACCGACGCCTGACCAAAACTTTGGAATTTGGGCCGACTGCGGGGACCGCCTGACAGCAGGATAATCCAGGTATGATGACTGCAGCAGGTTGAACACTCGAACATCTACATTTATGGTGGGTACAAAACTGTACTTTGTTAGTTGCACTTGGATGATCTCTGATGCATTGTGCTGCGCCACTAACCTGGAGGTGTGAGTATCCTTGATGAATATGGATACACCCCCGCCTTTTGTGTTTCGGTCCGGGTTCTGTGGCTGAAAGGTATGGTATGGGTTATAGCCTGGTAGTGCAGGGGTGCTTTTTGGATCCTTAAACCAGGTTTCTATTACCGCACAGATATTGATGTTCTCCATACTGAGGAGTGCCTCGAGTGCATGCATTTTGAGGTTTAGACTTCCGGCATTGAGTAGCATTGCCCTCAGTTTTTGGTTACTTGTGCTATTTACGGTGGTGGGTTTGTCTTTTGAGCCTTGCCTAAAAAAGGCACTATGGAGGCGGCAAGAACCTTTGCCAGTATTCGAAAGCCTAAGGGTGACAGGTGCAAGCCATCTCTTGTGGAGCAACATGGCTTGTCGAGCATGTCATCCCAGGCAGACAGATACTGGATCCCCTTTGAATGACACCAGAAACTTAGCCAATTGTTGAAGTTGATCATTTTTTTCTTTATACCATGGCATCATTCTTGGTGAGGGCAAGATTAGGGTCAGGGTCATACCTGCCTGGGTTAAGTGATCAGACAGCTCTTCCATGTCTCTTTTCATGTAGTCCAGGGAGGTACATCTCAGGTCATTCACACCAACATGTACAATGACAGAGCCATATTTGTACTTGTTCTGGAGTGACCTGAGTGCTTGTGTTATGTGGCGGATCCTGACGCCCGACAGGCAGCTAACTGTAACCTTCTCCTTGTCCAGTCTAGTTAGTGGGACATCAGTGTGCCTGACTATAGAATCACCTATTACTAGTGTTGGGTATGTTATTTTGCTTTAAGAGCTGTGATTGCGTGGCACACTGATTATGTGAAGTATATTTTTCATGGTTTGTGATGGGTTGTGGAGGTTGCTTGGATGTGTGCTTTGGAGGTATCTGTTGCTTTTGCAGATTTTTATTTAGAGCCTCCGAGTATGTTTTCATGTATTTATGTGTTATTTGCCTGTATTGGTTTGTTATATGGAAGACAAAGCAAAATCTATGCAAAGAGTAAAAGATTTCTTTCCAGTTCAACCTCTCAGGTTCAGCAGGAACTTTCCCTCTAAGCACTAGTCCTTCCAAAACAGGCAAAGGCTTTTATTCCAGACTATTCCTTGTTACCAGAAAAGAGGGGACTTGGCGCCCCATCCTGGCTCTGTCCATTCTGAACACCTCCCTAGTGGTCCCCAGATTCAAAATGCTAACTTTGCAGCAGCTGCTGCCTATGCTGACAAAATATGCCTGGCTAGTGACCCTAGACTTAAAAGATGCCTACCTCCACATCCCCATAAGAGAATCCTGCAGGAATTATTTGTGCTTCAAAGCAGGATCACAACACTTTCAGTTCTCTGTGCTGCCCTTTGGCTTATCTACTGCATCCAGAGTATTCACCAAATGCTTGGCCCCAGCCATAGCATTTTGCAGACAGAGAAATATACAGATTTACCCGTACCTGGACGACTGCCTCATTCAGGCAGAGTGCACAGAAAGCTGCTCCAGGACCTTCTCTTTGTCAAATCCCTCCTAACTTCCCTAGGGTTCACCATCAACGAGAAAAAATCAAAGCAAACATCCTCCAGGAAGATCATTTTCTTGGAAGCACTGATAGACACAGCATCCCAAATGGCCTTCCTGTCCCCAGAAAAGCAGAGCTTCCTGCCGCTCTACTTTACCCAGCTGACTTCCAGAAGTCACCTCACTGCGAGGAAGTTCCTGCAAGCCCTGGGGTACATGGCATCTTGCATCCTTCTAATTCCTCTGGCCAGGCTTCACATGAGAAAACTTCAGTGGTATCTAAAGAACCATTGATGTCAACACACTCCATCTCTAGAGACCTCTCTCCCCCTGATCCCATGTATAAGGGCCGAGTTTCTTTGGTGGACAGGGGCCTGTGCTTAGAACAATGGTCTTCCCGTCATCTTCCACCCTACCAGCCAGACCATCACCAGCAACGTCTCACACATTGCTTGGGGCGCTCACCTAGCAGGCAGGTGCACCCAAGGTCTTTGGGATGCCCAGCACCTTCCATTACACATCAGTCAGAAAGAAATGATAGCAGTACAAAAGGCTCTGACATCCTTCAAATCCCATCTCAGGCCAGGAGTCCTTATAAAAACAGACCACACCACAGTTATGTGGAATATCAACAAATGGGGGGGGGGGGGGGGCAATCTTACCCTATGTGGAGGCTAGCCATGAACCTCTGACTGACAGACACCTCCATGGGTCTACACCTAATTGCCCAATACGTACGTACCAGGGGTCAACAACACCCTGGCAGACCAGCTAAGTAGAAACTCACTGGACCCCCACGAATGGCAGCTCCACAGGAAAATTTTTCTGCAAATCACTCAGGAGTGGGGGAGGTGGATCTCTTTGCTTCGCGCCTCAACCACCACCTGCAAAAATTCTGTACCAGGGAGTATCATCTTCTAGCATAGAAGGTGGATGCCTTGACCTTCCCCTGGAACTCCCTCTTTGTGTACCCGTTCCTTCCTCTGCCTCTTATTCTCAAGGTACTGATCAAAATAAGGGAGGAGAGACCAAAGGCCATCCTCATTGCTCCAGACTGTCCCAGACAGCATTGGTACCCCTTACTGCGTAGCCTGACTTTATAGTCCCCCAAGCAGCTTCCCCTAATCTCAGACCTCTTAACCCCGGTTGGGGGAGGAGATACTGCACCCAGACTTGTAGACTCTCAGTCTTTCAGCATTACTAATACTTTAAAAGCAAACAAGGGGTCCCTGTTAATCAGACAGGTCGTAGACATTATCACAGGGGCCAGAAGGCCCAGCACCAGAAAATCTTACGCAGGGAAATGGAAAAGATTCTGCTCCTAGGGCCAGTACCTCACATCCTTCCATCCCTCTTATCTTGGATTACTTAGCCGGGTTACTCAAAAGGGACCTCTCCTTCTCTTCTATTAAAATCCATGCCTCAGCCATTTCAGCCCATAAACATTTAGACCTACCCTCTTCACTCATCCTTTGATTAAACAATTCCTCAGAGAGGCTTCTAATATTAGACCTCCCAGAAGGCCTGCCACACCAGCCTGGGACCTGAATTATGTTTTAGAAAAACTAACCTTACCTCCTTCGAACCTGCTGCTTCAACAGAATTGAAATACCTTTCCTGGAAGACTGCCTTGCTACTAGCCATCACCTCAGCCAGAAGGGTTTCAGAACATTAGGCACTCATGGGTGTTGAGCCCTTCATCATTTTCCAGGCAGACAGGGTCTCCCTGAGGACTAACCCCTCCTTTATGCCCAAGGTGGTATCTGATGTGACCCTCAACCAGGCCATACACCTACCCATCTTCTTTCCCATCCCTCAAAACAAGTGGGAAATAATTCTGCACTCGCTAGATGTGCACAGACAACTCTGATACTATCTGGACTGTACTAAACCCTTCAGAAAAACAGACCGGCTGCATGTCAGCTTTGCCCCAGGGGCAGCGTGGAAGACCATTTCCAAGCAAACTATTTCCAAATGTATATAGCACTGTATCCATTTCTGCTACAGACTACATGGGAACCTCCCCCCAAGTGTATTCGTACCCATTCCACTAGGGCAGCCTCCACCTCCACAGCCTTTCTCAGAGGAGCCCCCACCAGGGACATCTTGGAAACTGCCACCTGGACCTCTGTCCATACCTTTAGAAAACATTACCACCTATCTCTTTTTTTTCTAAGTCTAGGGCAGGGTTTGCCATGCAGGTTTGCAGGGCTTGCTGACCCATGTCTAGGGCTCTGACCTATCCTTCCACCCCTCTCCTCAGCTTTCGGAATCCTCCTACAGATGATGACTACAACAGTGAAACACGAAGAACATAGTCCAGTTGTGTACACTTACCATAAATGTAGATGGTTGAGTGTATTCACTGTTGCAGTCCTGGTTTCCCTCCCTCCATTCTCCTTATATCCTCTTTCCCTAGGGGGACATAAGATTCCCACGGTGGCTTTTAGCCACCAGGACCACTTTACCTTATTTCCTTGTGCTTCTGACAGGATAAAGCAAGAAAAACTGATGTAATGATGTCAGCTGCCTTGCTTTATAGCACTGACGACCTGATGTCAGACTACAGGTGACTGCAGCTGACGCAGAAAAACATTGACTCTGGTATTCGGGCTGGCTGAGGGCTACCACAGCGGGGATAACCCACAGGAGATGACTGCAAAAGTGAATACACTCAAACATCTACATTTATTGCAAGTGTTCACAACTGTACTTTCATTTGGAAAAGAGCTTGATGTTGACCTTATCATAGGTAGGAAATCTTCACTGGTACTTTAAATAACCTTTTAGAACTTGATCTCATATACTCCATGCAGGTAGACTCTTGCCAGCTTAATTTTTGCCCACTTAATGCCTTCCTATATACAACTCATTATTTTGATTTGATGTCCGTTGAGTATTACCTGTTGAGTGATGCATAACTGGATCCCTTGTGGGATACTTAACTATACAAAAAAGTACTGCTTGTAGTAGATTCTCATAGATTCATAAACCACCAGGATCTTTATAGCCGTGCAAACCACTCAATTTTGTCCTCGAGTACATTGGATGCCTATATGGTGGCGGTATGTTAGTAAGGAGGTAGGTAGCTGATGCTTGTATTGGGGGCAGGGGTATGTTAATGTGGGATTAGTTAACTTACTGTCAGCCTCTGTCCCTCAGAAATGTGAAGGTCAGTCCGCAGGTGAACTTGTGATTTTTTTTATCCAATGATAAAGGTTCCTCTTGAAAAGGGTCAGGGATGAACTTTGGCTCATGTCAATGGGGAGCTTGTTCCATAGTTTGGGGATCCTTTGAAACACACGGTCTCTCCAGCATGTTCTATTTATGTTTCAGGCAATGTTCAGGTTCTTAGATCTAGTTTTTTTTTTTTTTTTTTTGTGGAAGCACAAGAGGTCCATCACAGCTGGATCTGAGAATGCCATATGTACCAGGCAATGATCACCTCTCAGTAACCTGTAAGAGACTGAGTAAAGAGACAGGGCCTTCTTAAGGCAATCTGTTTAGGACAAGGTATTCGTACCCTGGATTCTGCTTGTAGGAAATCTTTAAGGATGTCCCAGCTGTTGCAGGTGCCTGATTAGGTACATGCCAAAGGATGTATATTCTGTGATGGGTCTGATAAGGGCTGAGTAGAGTGGTATTATAAATTCCTTTGATTTGGATGCCATGTCCTTGCTTATGAGTTGGGAGACATAGAATGATTTTCTTGGCTACATGTTGGTTGATGGCCAAATTACTATTTACATAATTCCCAAATCCCTAACTACAGTGTCCACTCTTAAGGGTGTTTTATCAGTGGAGTAATTAGCTGGATTGGATGACTTCCCAAAAGGCACTGTAATGCTTTTCTTCACGATGAGTTTTAATCCGTAGCTCTGGCATCAATCATTTGTTTGCATCATGCTCTCCTATGTTGGTGAGTCTCCAGCCTAGTATGTTTGGTCCCCTGTTTGGAGTGCATGCAACCTGGTCCAGGGTATTTGTGCTGAAAAACTCCAGGAAACACTGTGTTTGTGAGGTTGAGACACTGTGTGTTTCTCAGTCTATAGAGGGGTAGTTAGTCTCTCATGAGTAGCGTATTCGGTTGGATGTTGAGTGCCTCTAGTAGGTCCATTTACAAGTTGTGAGCTTTGTTGGTCATGGAGGATGACCTGTACCTGGCCAGGACATGGTATGGAGCCTTCTCAATGGAGACCTCGGCATGGATGAACTCAAGATTAACCTGATTAACTAACCAGGAGTTGTATTTGTTGCTAACAGAAATTATGACACCTCCACCTTTAGCCCACGTCTATGTTGTGGTCTCAATATGTGGAAGGCACTGCAACCTTCCACTGCTGGAGTACTTTCTGTGGCTTTAAACCAAGTTTCTAACAGCAAAAAATGTCTACATTCTCCAGAGTGGGGAGAGCTTGTAAGGTGTGGAGTTTTTTGTTTAAACTGCTAGCATTGAGCAGTAGCACTTTAAAATTGCTTTAAATTTTTTTTTTGTGTTGGCAGTTTTGTCATTTTGACATTGCTTAAAAAAGGCTTAAAAGGGTGAGTAGTGCTTTAGCTAGTAAATGAAAGCCCAAGGGGAATGGGTGCAGACCCTCCTTGGCACAGCAAAGTGGTCTGTTAGCCATGTCCTCCCTTGCTGATAGGTATTGGATCCCTTGGTGTGACACAATAAACTAAGCCAGTTTGTTAAAATCAATAATTTTCAGTTCATACTGTGACATAATCCTAGGTGAAGGTAGAATGCTGCTCAGTGCAAGGTACATAACCTGTCTGTGACACCCATTTGGAGAGAGCCATAATATCTCCTTGCATGTCAGGTTATTTACACTCACTTGGACTATGATAGCTTCATTTTAGTACGTGTGGAGCAGTGACTTGCATGCATGATATTACAGATTCAAACTCTCTGTCCAGCCTGCTGAGAGGGGCATCTGTATGTCGTACAGTAGAATTACCTATGACAAGAGTATTAGGTGTAGTGTTTGCTTGCCTTATGAGCTTTGTTTTATGGGGACCATTGGGTTGTAGGGTTGTGTGGTAGTAGGTGTTTTTCATACATGTTTTAGTGACTGCTGAACATAGGTGTTACCATTGGATGGCTTAGGAGGTCTTTGAGTTTTGGGTAGGTTTCTTTTAAGTGCCTAAGAAGGTCTCTGTGTGGTGAGCAGTATGTATGTAGGCTGTAGTGCGTGTGATCGTCAAATCTTGTAAGTAAGCAAGATTTTAGCCTCCAAGGAAGTTATGTATGTACATCTGTCACATACTACACACACAGACTTTCTTATGCTGAGGCACTTAAAAAAATGCTTCCCAAACCTGAAAGACATCTTAAACAGTTTAATGGTAACAGCTATCCTCAGCAGTCACCTAAAGCACATATGAAAAATGACAGCAAACACCACAAACAAGCCTACATCCAGTGGTCCACAAAAAACAAAGTCCAAAAGGCAAGCAAACACTTTATCCTAATACTGTCTAGAAGATTTTAAGGAAACCTATGGTAATTTTAACCATTGATGATGACATTCTGCAGATTAACTCTTTGGGTAAGTGAAAATGGATGCAACATTTTACAGTGAAGATTATTCTAGTAGGTAGGAGAAGAGAGCTAGTATCTTGAGCACATTACTGTATCAGGAGCTGTAGAGCTTGTCTTTTACAGTTTGTATTCTTGCAGTAACATTAGCCTACTTTTACAGCTGAAGAGTATGAAATTGATGACTTGGAGCAGGAGCTGGAGCATAAGCCTGAAACAAGTCATTCCTCACAGAAACCTCAGCACAACAAATCACAGCAGCATCAGAGAAGTACACATAAGCATCAAAGACCTTCATCCTTATCCCACTCTGCTGTTTCTTTGTCCTTAACTATACCTGAGGATTCAGCTTCCAGCAAGAAAGCAGGTAAGCCTTTTCATTTTTTGGGTAATAGTCTGAGAATTTGCAGTGTAATACATTTTTGCCACTTAAGATATAGAAGGCAGAAGTGGCCTTGTGGCACAGGGGGATAAAGCCCTTACTTGCTCTCCAGATGACCTGTGTTCAGTTTGGTACATGACTGCTGGTGGGGCTGCAGAGAGAGAGGATGGGACTGAACAGTCAGTATCAGCTCACTCGTCCTTGGGGAAGCTAGACAAACTAAGCAGGTCCATTCTGATGCCTCACGAGTGGTCTCTCAGTGTCAAAGTGGTGGAGAGAATTTTCCATTTCCATCGATGGGGCCAGCCATGCTGCAAGCTTTTCGCTTCTTCCCTCAACAATAAATGTAGCGGGATATTTGCCCTGATCCCTCCAAAGGAGGAGTCCATGATTTTACCTACAGTCTTCTCTGTGCTCACCCCCACTACCTCTAATCCCAAAATTTATAAAGAGAACATACTGGTTGAAGAACATAGTTATCCTCATTGCACCATTCTGGCCTTGTCAGGTTTTATTTCCCTTCTTGTGGCCTTGTACTGCATCTGTCCTGAATACTGGATCCCAGTCCAGAAATCCTGCCTCACCCGACAGAGTCTTGCATTTAAATGTGTAAAAATCTAGAAAGTGTTGTTCAAATTATCAGCCAAGAACTACTCCAATATTTCTTATACTGTCCAGAGGAAAGACCACAAAACTGCGACTTGTCATATACTAGTGGTTCACACTGTCTACTTGAAGTAAACAAAAAAAAAAAAAAAACTGGAAATGTTGCTTGCTAACTTCACACAGATGGTGGCAGTCTTCTAATCAACCTTATAATTTTATCAGGGAAAGCAAATGCTTCCATTGCCCTGCTCATGAAGTCCCAGTCTACTCTGTCAAATGCTTTCTCTGCAAGATCCACTGGTAAAAGTGGCACTTTCTTACATTGTGCCTCCCTCTGGATCATCATTGTTCTGTTAATATTGTCAAATGTTTGCGTCCCCTCCACAAAACCACACTCATCCATATCTATCAGTTTTGGTGTCACTTTTGCCATTCTTTTAGCCATTATAGACATAAGCACTTTATAATCATGGTTTAGTATTGAAATGGGCCTGTATGAATCTGGATCCAATAAATCTTTACTCTCTTTAGGTATTACCATTACCACCAGGATGCTGGTACTTCTCCTCTTCTTAAAATACTGTTAAGCAAAACCTTCCAGATCTTTATCCATATTTTCCCTCCCACACTTCCACAGGAATAATAGCATCTATTCCTGGGGACTTTCCTGTAGATTGGTTATATATAGCCATTTTTATCCCATCCCTTCTTATCCTTAACTGTTAGATGTAATGGGATCCTATCTCGCCTACATTCATAACTGATGTCCGACTCTGCCACTATATAGTAGAACAAAGTCTCTAATTGGCTGGGCTACCCCTTATCCCAGAATGCACCACGCCTGCTTCCCCAGATCTCGTTTGCCACTTTTCAAGTTAGACGTGGTCTCGACTTGGCTGGAGCTAAGTAGTTTTTGGTTACTTTTTGGTCTTTTGACCTAGAGGTTTCTTCATAAACTTAAACAGCTGTTTTAACAGCTTTACATGTGTGTGTAAACCTTTTTGGTATGATTGCAATTTTTTTCTATTTACCAGACAAGGCCCCTTTAAGTTAGAGGGCCCTTGCCCTTATTTGTGTGTGAGTGTGCTGAATTTGTCTTACTGTAAGTTCTGTTTTATCGGGTTAAGCCCATTTAAGTTAGAGGGCTTCTGCCCGTTTTGTGTGCTGTATCTCGGGCCAGTCCCGTTTGAGTCAAAGGGCTCGTGCCCTACTTAAGGTTGTTTTTTCATTGTGGTAAAACAGTGGTGTGACAGGATGTCGAAAGAGTAGAAGTCTGGTTTTAAAAAGTGCACCAAGTGTAACTACAAAATGTCCATTACCGATAGCCTTGCTGTTTGTGTATATTGTTTAGGACCGAAACATTTACAGGAAACATGTAGTGTTTGTCATGCTTTTTCCTCTAGGGTCCTTCAAGAATGTAAAAATAAATTGATCCTTAAGGGCCTTATTAAGCCCTCCTTTGAGGAAGCTTTGGCTTCTCCTTCCTCTCCAGCTTCTAAAAAGAAAAGGTCGCCGGCTCCGACCAGTCCGTCGGAACCGACTTCCAAGAAGCACAGGTCGACCTCTTCTTCCTCGGCTCCAATGGCTTCGGAGCCTCGGGTGGAAGGGTCTGCCTCGATACCTCTTTCCTCGGCTCCATTAGTGTCAGAGCCGCAGGTTGGGGGATCGAGAGGCGAATCACCTGCTTCGGCTCCTTTGGTCTTGGAGCCGTTGGAGGTGTGCAGCTCAGACTCTCCTCCCTCAGCCCCGAAGTCCCCTTCGGCGCCGATACTTGTTCATACGGTTCCGGATCCGGTGCCGATGGTGTTGGAGCCGTTTCGCAGCCGGTCCCCTGGTCTATCAGAGCCAAGAGAGAAGTCGTCTCGGCCCCCATCTATTTCCTCTAAATCCTCCAGGTTGTCGGACTCAGATTTGGACAGAGTTATCCAGAGGCTTTTCCAGTCCCCGGTTTTTGCAAAAATGGTCTCTGCTCCAGCCCACTCGGCTCCGGAGCCTGCCCCCATTTCGACGCACTCTATTCCTCCTCCAACCTCCTCGACACTGTTGGAGTCGGTGATGGTGGAGCGGAGCAGAGTCGTCCAGTCGGAACCGAGACTCCCTTGGAGCCTCTCAGTTCCGACCATCATTCCTACCCTGTCCTCAGCGTCAGGGTTCGGTACCAGGACTTCCTCGGTTGGAGCTGAGGGGAACACTTTGGAACTGGTAGCTTCGGTGCCTAGTCTCCCCCTCGGAGCGTCGGCCGCAGGGATTCCCGGTACCGTCATGGTCTCTCAGCCGGTGTCCTCCGTAGAGTCTGGAGGTCATGCTTTTGAGGCCATGAGGAGTGCGCTGGCCATGTCCTTGCCGGCTCAGCAAGTCTCTACCTCACCGTCCCTAGACTTGGGAACTGGTGCTTCTGGTGTGCTTCATTCCCACGACAGCGGGGCCCCAGGGTCTGAGGATACCTCCTTGGGGGGTTCCCTTCTCCCGGGAGGTCCTTCTGAATCCGCTTCAGATGAACCTCCAAGGAAAAAATTGTGCAAGAGGAAGCACATTGACTCCCAGGATGAGTCTATCACATCAGATACTGACCTCGATGATGCAGAGAGGTCCCCAAAATCGTCCTCGGATGACGTCTCATTCTCCGATATCCTCGAGATCCTGAGACAGAGAGGCGATTGGCAGTCCAAAACCCCTTCCGCAGAGGAGTCAGTCTTCCTCAAGGCTTTTGGGGCCCAGCCCTCCGCCTCCTGGGTGTCTCCACCCTTCGATGAATTGCTAGATTTAGTTTCTCGAAGGGTGTGGGAACACCCTGAGTCTGTGGAACTGGTGCCCGTCAGGCCTAACAAGTTCCTCTCAGCCCCTCCTCAAAAGGAATTTTTGACCAAAGGAGTTGCAGTAGATGTGATGGTGGTGGCATCTGCCACTCAGCAGGACATGGCAGAGGCTTCAACGTCTATTCACCCTCCTAATAAGGATTCCAGGAGCATGGATAGGTACGGGAAGCATACCCTTTCTTCAGCGGCCTTTACCCTGCAGTCGCTGAATTATCTTTGTCATTTTACCAGGTTCCAAAGGGACCTTCTCAAAGAGTTAGGTGAGTCTCTTATGGGTAATCTTCCTGAGGCGTTAGCCCAAACTGTTGGCGCCCAGATGACTACCCTATCTTCGATAGTCAACTCGTCCATGAGGCTCATCTCATATGCGGCCGAAGGGGCTAGTAGAGCAGCGGGAACAGGCGTGGCTCTTAGAAGACACACCTGGTTACACTTGTGTCCCTTTGCGGAGGCCTTTAAGTCCTCCTTCACCGACGCCCCCTTTGATGGGTCCTTCCTGTTTGGACCCAAGGTGAAGGACACACTGACTCGATGCGAGCAGGAGGGCAAGACCTTGACTGCCGTGGGGGCCCGTTTTTCTGCTCCCTCTAGACCTTACCCCAAGGCCCAGAGAGGAGGGAAAATGTGGTTCAGAAAATCTCAAAGGTCTTTCCCTACTCCACCGAGTGATTCCCCCTCTAGAGGCGGGGGGGTGGGAGTTCTGGAAGACGCCGCCCCAGAGGCGGCAGAGGCCCCCACAACTCTGGAGACCGCGATTCCTTTCGTGGTCCATCCTACGTTCACCGTCCCTGAGACGTGGCCCGACTGCGCATCTCCGAAGCCAGTCGGGGGTCGCTTTGCGGAACACCCACAGGCTTGGGAATCTATCACCAAGGATCAGTGGGTGCTCCGAACCATAACCGGAGGCTATCTCATCCCTTTCATCAAGCCCCCTCTTCCTATCAGGAAAATCCCGGATGTGCCACTCAGTCAGCGGGATCAAGCAGCGGTCGAGGTCTCAAAGCTGCAAAGAAAAGGAGTCATCCAGCCTGTCCCCGCCGACCAGATCGGATCAGGAACTTACTCAAGTCTATTTTTGGTGCCAAAAAAGACAGGGGACTTGAGGCCCATTTTGGACCTCAAATCATTGAATCGCTTTGTAAAAAAATCCAAATTCCGAATGGTCACTCTTCAGTCCATTCTCCCGTTATTGGAGAAGGATGTCTGGATGTGCTCCATAGATCTCAAGGACGCTTACTATCACATCCTGATAAGTCAAGAGTCCAGGAGTCACTTACGCTTATGCCTGGGAACCAGTCATTTCCAGTTCCGAGCACTGCCCTTTGGTCTCACCACAGCCCCCAGGGTGTTCACCAAGTGTCTGGCAGTAGTGACAGCTCACTTGAGAAGTCTAGGATTCCAAGTGTTTCCCTATCTAGACGACTGGCTCCTTACTGCCACCACCAAGCATCTATTAGTTCAGGCACTTATGACCACAGTCAGTTTGGGTCATTCACTAGGAATCACGTTCAATTGGGGAAAATCTGTGCTGCAGCCGTCTCAGCGTATTACCTTTATAGGTGCAGAGTTAGACACAAGAAGAATGCGGGCATTCTTGCCGGTAGAAAGGATTCAGGTCCTGCAGTCTCAAGTTCAAACCTTGTTGCCCAGATCACGAGTTCAGGCCAGACTGGGCACGATGGCCTCGACTATTCTACTAGTCCCCCTTAGCCAGGCTGCACATGCGGGTGCTGCAATGGCTACTGTCGGTTCAATGGTCCTTTCAGGATCTCCCCTTGAACCGTTTGGTCCAGATTACGGAAATTTGCCGTCGGGACCTACGTTGGTGGCTGCTTCGGTCCAACCTGGACCAGGGGCGACCCTTTGCCCTTCAGCCTCCCATCGCCACGGTGACCACGGACGCCTCCCAGATAGGGTGGGGGGGCATTATCTGGACAGGTCTGTCCAAGGTACGTGGCAGGCTCACGAAACGCACTTACATATAAATATCCTGGAAATGAGAGCGGTGCTACTGGTGTTGCAAGCACCTCATCATGTTCTTCCCCGGGGTACTATTGCGATCCTATCAGACATGTCAATAGTCTGGTACATAAACAAGCAAGGCGGAACCAGGTCCTACCCTCTTTGCCGAGAGGCCATGAGAGTGTGGCATTGGGAGATTTCTACCCAGCGTTTCCTAGTGGCAACAGACATTCCGGGGAAATCCAATGTGATTGCAGACAGGCTGAGCAGGACTCTCCTGTTGCCCCACGAGTGGTCCCTCAACAATAGAGCGGCTGCAAACATTTTCACCAAGTGGGGCCTTCCTTGTTGCGACTTGTTCGCCAGCCCTCACAATGCGAAATGCAGGGAGTTCTTCACTCTGACTCCCTCTCAGGGGCAGATTCTCAGGGACGCTCTAGCTCACAGTTGGCCCCCCGGTCTACTTTACGCCTTCCCTCCGGTTCCCCTTCTCCCGAAGGTGATACAGAAGGTGATTTATCTAGGAAGCGACATGATTCTGATCGCTCCACACTGGCCTCGTCAGGTTTGGGTCCCCTTTCTTCTGAAGTATGCGGTGGAGGGCCCATGGTTTCTGGACCTGGTGCCCGACCTGTTAACGCATCAGTTGGGACGGTCTCATCCATCCCTCAGGTCCTTGAGGTTGGCCGCCTGGTTACTCCACTTCCAACCTTAGTCAGAGATAACTCTCTTTCTCCAGACGTCATCCACATTTTGTCCTCTTCTCACAAACCTTCCACTATTAAACTGTATTTCAGCAAGTGGAAGAGGTTTGCTATTTGGGCCCAGCAACGAGGTATAGATCCCCTTACCGCCCCAGTACCTCAGGTTTTAGAATTCCTGGCTTCTTTGTTTTATTTGGGCTCTTCAGTTTGCACAATTAAAGTCCAACTGGCGGCTATCTCTAATTTTCATGTCTCCTTTGAGCCTTCCTTAATGGCAAACAGGCTTTGCAAATCTTTCCTTAAAGGAGTGTGGCTCCTTCGGCCCCCAATAGCCCATCCTGTGCCCCCTTGGGATCAGAATATGGTTCTAGCTTCTTTAACTGCCCGTCCCTTTGAACCAGCAGCTACTTGTGATATAAAATGTCTATCTTGGAAAACCACCTTTTTGGTGGCAATAACCTCTGCCAAGCAGGTCTCAGAGCTTCAGGTTCTCTGTTCTAATCCCCCTTATTTGACTTTTCACAAAGACAGAGTGGGTCTCAAGTTAAATCCCTCTTTCTTGCCCAAGGTAGCATCCCCCTTATGCATTCAACAATCCTTGGAGCTCCTTGTGTTTTTTCCCAAATTCTCCAATAGCGCAGAATATATTTTCCATCAGTTGGATGTTCACAGACAACTGCGTTTTTATTTAAGTAGGACCAATCAGACACAGAAGTCAGATCAGCTGTTTGTGTCCTTTGCGGAAAATAGGTTGGGTCAACCGGTGGCTAAAACCACCATAGCCAAATGGATTAAAGATTGCATCTCCTTCATCTATTCACAGTCCGGCAAAGAGCTACCATTCCCAGTCAAGGCTCATTCTACCAGGGCAATGGCTACTTCTGTAGCATTCAACTCCAAATTATCAATAGATGATATTTGTGCGGCCGCTACTCCGCACACCTTTATTTCTCATTACAAGATAGATGTGGCTTCTCGAGGTAGAGCTTCCTTTGGTTCCACAGTTCTCAGGAGTGCTTTCCAATGAGCCACCCGGGATTTAGGTGCTAGGGATGCTGTCCCATCAGTTATGAATGTAGGCGAGATAGGATCCCATTACATCTTTTAGTTATGTACTTACCATAACTTCGGATGCATGGGATCCATCTCACCTACATTCATACGTACCCGCCCTCCTTCCCCCTTCCCATTGGATTTAGAGGAAATGTTGCTACTTACTGAGTTTTTTCTCTTGAAGGACTTTAGTTGTTACAGTTGTTGGTATGTCTCTGTGCCTGGATGTAGGTATATAAAAGCGAACAAACAAGATCTGAGAAAGCAGGCGTGGTGCATTCTGGGATAAGGGGTAGCCCAGCCAATTAGAGACTTCGTTCTACTATATAGTGGCCTTGTCAGAGCCGATGGATCGGCTCCGAACCCATCAGTTATGAATGTAGGCGAGATGGATCCCATACATCCGAAGTTATGGTAAGTACATAACTAAAAGTAATGAGCCTCCTGTACCTCTAACTTTGGCATATTTCATTCTTCCATAAACATTTCTATTTGTACTGTTTCTTGATTTTCATGTTTCTCTGCTTTATACAAATTTTCATAAAATTTCTGAAATATTTCTAATACTTCTACAGGGGTCTCTTGTTCTCTTCTTTGTTACAGGTTCCGTAAATGTGATGACTGCCCTTTCCACTTTCTGTTGCCTGAGTTGTGCTAAAAGTTTTTGTGCTCTAGAATTATTATCAAAAAACAGTTGCTTAACAGCAATCTTTCTAAACTCGTGCATATTATTGACGTAATCCCTTATTTTCTGGTTAGCATTCTGCAATTGCTCCTTTTCTTGTTCTGAGAAATTCCCCCTATTTTGCAGTACTTTAACATTTATCAGCCCCTCTAAATAACTCTTGTTACTGTTTAACCATATCTCCCTTTCTTTCATTTCCAGCCTAGTTTTAAACTCCACTTTAATTTTAGCCTACTCCTTAGCTATGCTTTCAGAAGATAATTCTGTCTTCTCTAGTAGCTCCTGAATTAATTCCACAACCCATTCATTAAATTCCTCTCTTCAACTGATATGTGGGAAAGATAATTTTTATTTCATTACCTTGTGTTTTTATTTTAGTTAATATTGGTGCGTGATCTGAAATAGTTATTGGGTACATTTCAAGACCTTCAATTAAATGCACATGTTCCTGTGAGATACAAAAACTTGGCTAGGCTATATAGAGTTTATATTTCGGTGAGTCATATGTAAATTCACTCGGAACTCCTAGTACTGAATTCAAATCTTCCACGCTAAACATTTTCATAAATTTCTTTAACAATCTACCCTCCTTTAAGAACCAGAACAATGATAAAACTATTGAAAAACACAAATGCCACAGCAACCTTGGTAAAACAGAGAAAAAGTAACTAAACGCAATTTTATTATCACCAAGAAAATCCAGCGTTTTCGCCACAAGCCTCTTGTGGCTTCATCAGAGTAAGACATAAAGAAATACATAACCTGCCTTATATACTATTTAGGCAGGAAGTGACATGTTTTATTACACCATTTAAAAGCATTAAAATCTATCTAAAACGCATCTCATTTAAAATTGGAGAAATAGTACAATTGTTTCCCTGAAACAACTTATGAATACACCATAAAGACACATAAAAGGAATAAGATGGAAAATAGAAAATGAAATAAATATAAAAAATAATAAAATTAATTCCTTTTACTCTAATATACAAAAATGTCTAACACTATAAACACTATCCTTAAAAACGCAGGTATCAAATTAATGTATAGATACCACAAGAAAGACCTAAACTAAGTACAAAAACTATAAAATTTATGATAGTGCTATAAGTCTCAAGTACTGTAGAAATAGGGCAATAATGTCTAACTACAGACACAAATCCACCAAGACATAAGACCATAACTATCTCAAATAACTTCTCAACTTCAGAACAGCTGAGATGTTACAGTTTTCGTTCAGCCCTGGCACTCGGAATGCATCAAGTTTAAGTTGCCATTCTAACTCTAAATTTTCTAGTAACAATGAGGAAGGACCTCCTCTAATAGAATAGAGTATATGGTCTATAGCCATAAATTCGAAACTGTGGCCAGGGAAAGAGGAGACGTGTTTTGCCAAAGCATTTTGGCAATTACCCTTTCTTATTGCGTAATCGTGTTCGTAAATGCGATCACTGAGTCTTCGATCCGTCTTCCCTATATAAAAACCACTACAGAATTTACAGCACGCGATGTAAACCACAGCTTTTGTTTCACAATTCATCTTGTGGAATATTTTATATCTCTTATTTTTAATATTAAAGCTATTTCCTATTTTTACCAATTTACACCAGTTACAAAATCCACATATAGCCATACCTTTTTGTCTGCTGAAACCATTATGATTAAAATTCCTCTGTGTTAACTCTTTAAGATTATTTCCTCTTCTATATGTAAGCCTAGGCTTAAATCCCAACTTACCAACTAAAAAACTATCATTTACTATAAAATGCCAATTTTTACATATTATGGCCCAGATAGCTTGAGAATCGGAAGAGAAAGTTGTGATGAAGTTCAACCTAAAATTGCATTCACCTTGAGGTGAATCCATTAGAGCTTGTGTACCAGTATTATCCGTACAAAAGTTAGAATCACAGATGTCTGTTCTCCTTTGAACTACTTCTTTTTCACATAGGAGAGGTCGATAAAAAACAGTGATTCTTTTGTTAGAAACTTCATCTATAAGTTCCTCTAAAAGTGGAACAGGGTAACCCCTACTTAAGAACATATCTTTTAGGAAGTCGCATTCTATATGAAAGTCATTCAAAGTACTACACATCCTTCCTGCTCGCACAAGTTGTCCCTTTACAATAGAACGTTTTTGTTTGAAAGGGTGTGCGCTAGAAAAATGAAGGAAGGAGTTGCAGTACGTCGGCTTCCTAAAGATACTAGCTAAGTACTCTTCCGTAATATTGTCTTTAACAAGTTTAACATCCAAATAATCTATCTCTGAAGAAGAGAATTTTGAAGTAAATTTAAGGATGTCCGTAGTGGAATTAAGCGAAGTGACAAAAGAGTCAGCTTCAGAGGAATCCCCATGGAAAAGGATGAAAACATCATCCAAGAATCTGGTGTAGAAACGGACATGTTGCATCAAGTCTGTCCTGTTCTTTAGAAATTGTTTTTCCCAATATCCCACAAATAAATTAGCGACGCTCGCCCCGCAGGGCGAGCCCATAGCTACCCCTCGTTTTTGTAAGAACAAATCCTTATCAAACAAGAAAAAGTTAGATGTCAGAACTATATCTAAAAGTTCTGTTACTAATTGGATCTCATTTCTAGTAGCTCCAAATTCCTCCATGAGTAACCCAATCCACTCAACGGCTTCCAAATGGGGTATCAAGTATATAAGTCTACCACATCAATGGTAAGGAAATTGTCCATACCATTGAAGGGAATCTCATTAATTTGCTTTAAAAAAGACCAGGAATCCTTGCATAGCCCTGGTATAAACCGCAAATATTTTGATAGAATAGAATCTATAAGCCATGAGCTAGGATATGTCATGGAGGACCTACCATCGACTAGGGCCCTCATCGGAGGGTCATCAAGGTTTTTATGAATCTTGGGGACTCCAAACATCACTGGAATTTTTGGAAATGTGATGTCAATGAATCGATAAGTATCTATATCTATTTTAGCCGCCAAGTGTAGGTCCCTCAAAAGGCCCCTAATTCTTTGGTAGGTCCCATTTACTTCATTAATAGAAACTGGAGAATAAGCTTCAGTTTGCAGAACCAATAGCATTTTTTCTTTATATTGCTCCTCGCTAAATATTACCAAACCTCCACCTTTGTCTGGTTTAATAACTCTGACAGCTTGACGACAAAGGTGATTTAAAGCTTCCATTTGTTCCTTGGTGGTGTTCGACTTATAGGGTCCAGCATCTTAGTTTGTTACTCATAAAGAGCTGGGTCCTAAAATCGACTTCACAAACAGTTTCAAAAATCTGTAGCTTAGAGTGTAATGGTGGATTAAACACGCTTGACAATTTAAGTAAGTGATCAGCTTGCCGTAGTTCACTATCGAACAACACTTGAAAGTTTAACTTGCGTACAAAGCTTTTAAGATCTATAATAACCTCTGATATCTTACTGTTTCGAATAGGAACAAAGGAATTACCTAAAGCTAACAATTCAATTAACTCCTCATCAGGAACAAAATCAGAGAAGTTATAAATCTTAGTCACATTTTTTATTTGTCAGAATAATGGGACCACTAGGTGGAGAGAAAGGTGGAAACCTAACATCCATATCAATTACTGGCGATTCCTGTTCTTGTTTCGCCAATTGCGTTTGTTGCGAGGTCCTAAAAAATTCTTCTTATTATTATTATTGATATTGTTGGAAAAGGAGTCAGATGAATGGGTATTGTTGTTCGTCATATTTGCCCTATTTTTGAGTCTATTACTACGTCTAGGACCAGTAACAACTTCCCAATCACCCTCTTCATCACCTTCCTCCTCTTCATTATTAACCCACACATCAGCAGGTTGGGTAGAATTAATAGCATCCTGTCCATTAGCGACATCATTTCAAACTGACAATTCCAATTTAGGGTACGCTGCTTTCTTAGAATAAGCTATTCTATCCCTTACCAGTTTTTTGGTTTTATTTGACTTCAACTTTAACAGTAAGGCATCAATGCTATTCAATACTCGCTGGTAATCATATTTATACCTGACGAAATCTATGTCAGCTTTGATTTCGTTATCCAGTACATTAATATCAACAGTGAGCATAGCAATATGTTTAACATAATGTTTTACAATAAGTTGTAACAATTGTGCACCCTGCCGAGCTTTCAAATCTCCAAAAAACTCTACATCAACTAGAAGTCCTGAAGGGGAAAAACTATTACGAAGGCCTTTAGGTATAAGGTTTTTTGCCAAGCATTGTTCAAAATAGGCAGATTCCAACTGCATCTTATTTTAAAAGCTTAGTATCTAAAACTTTAAGTTTATCAGCAATAGACGCTTCATTAACCTCATTTCTGGAAGTGCAGACAGTACCTGTATTGTTGGTGTTGAAGGCAAACAGGTCTACATTTTTAATCCAGTCTGTAAGTAAAGGTAGACCGTCCATTGTGAGTTTTGTTGTTACTGATGGTTGATTTTCCCCTACAGGTAACTGGCCATCCCTACTGATCGTGCCTGAACCATCAGGACTTCGTGTTGAGTTGGTCGGGTAAGGAACACCAACCAGTCTAGACCCATGTTCATTAATGCGCCGTTGTGAAAAATTCGCATTAGTTGTTCTATCAGCCCCTAACGTTCCGGCAAGACACTGACCTGCCGGTATTGGTATCTCAGTGTTCAAACCGGAAGAAGATGAACCGGCAGAGGATTGCGAAGCGCCAGTAATGACAGGATTAATTTCTTGGACTCCATTGTTAGAAGTCTGTAAAAGAACGCCACCATTCAAAGTATCTGTTCTCTGCCTTATAGTAGTGTTTATAAAAGTCTCAAGTACTGTAGAAATAGGGCAATAATGTCTAACTACAGACACAAATCCACCAAGACATAAGACCCTAACTATCTCAAATAACTTCTCAACTTCTATATTAGAGTAAAAGGAATTAATTTTATTATTTTTTATATTTATTTCATTTTCTATTTTCCCTCTTATTCCTTTTATGTGTCTTTATGGTGTATTCATAAGTTGTTTCAGGGAAACAATTGTACTATTTCTCCAATTTTAAATGAGATGCGTTTTAGATAGATTTTAATGCTTTTAAATGGTGTAATAAAACATGTCACTTCCTGCCTAAATAGTATATAAGGCAGGTTATGTATTTCTTTATGTCTTACTCTGATGAAGCCACAAGAGGCTTGTGGTGAAAACGCTGGATTTTCTTGGTGATAATAAAATTGCGTTTAGTTACTTTTTCTCTGTTTTACCAAGGTTGCTGTGGCATTTGTGTTTTTCAATAGTTTTATCATTGTTCTGGTTCTTGTTGGTTCGTAATATGGCCACTGGCAGTCCTGATGGTTTAAACAGTCCTATCTTATTGGGAACAGGAGTTCCAGAAGCTAAGGATAGCTTCATTGACTTACCGGCTCTGTTTGTTTCCCTGAATTTGAAACTCAACTTATTGAATGCCCGTATCGACGCATTGGATTCCAAAGCTAATAAAGGGCTTTCTCATCTTCCTACTAACACTGCTGAACGTTCGCCTACCATTTCCGGGTTGTATGTACAGGCTCCAGTAGGGCGAAACACTACTATAAGGCAGAGAACAGATACTTTGAATGGTGGCGTTCTTTTACAGACTTCTAACAATGGAGTCCAAGAAATTAATCCTGTCATTACTGGCGCTTCGCAATCCTCTGCTGGTTCATCTTCTTCCGGTTTGAACACTGAGATACCAATACCGGCAGGTCAGCGTCTTGCCGGAACGTTAGGGGCTGATAGAACAACTAATGCGAATTTTTCACAACGGCGCATTAATGAACATGGGTCTCGACCGGTTGGTGTTCCTTACCCGACCAACTCAACACGAAGTCCTGATGGTTCAGGCACGATCAGTAGGGATGGCCAGTTACCTGTAGGGGAAAATCAACCATCAGTAACAACAAAACTCGCAATGGACGGTCTACCTTTACTTACAGACTGGATTAAAAATGTAGACCTGTTTGCCTTCAACACCAACAATACAGGTACTGTCTGCACTTCCAGAAATGAGGTTAATGAAGCGTCTATTGCTGATGAACTTAAAGTTTTAGATACTAAGCTTTTAAAATTAAAGAAGATGCAGTTGGAATCTGCCTATTTTGAACAATGCTTGGCAGAAAACCTTATACCTAAAGGCCTTCGTAATAGTTTTTCCCCTTCAGGACTTCTAGTTGATGTAGAGTTTTTTGGAGATTTGAAAGCTCTTTTTCAAGAGCAGGGTGCACAATTGTTACAACTTATTGTAAAACATTATGTTAAACATATTGCTATGCTCACTGTTGATATTAATGTACTGGATAACGAAATCAAAGCTGACATAGATTTCGTCAGGTATAAATATGATTACCAGCGAGTATTGAATAGCATTGATGCCTTACTGTTAAAGTTGAAGTCAAATAAAACCAAAAAAACTGGTAAGGGATAGAATAGCTTATTCTAAGAAAGCAGCGTACCCTAAATTGGAATTGTCAGTTAGAAATGATGTCGCTAATGGACAGGATGCTATTAATTCTACCCAACCTGCTGATGTGTGGGTTAATAATGAAGAGGAGGAAGGTGATGAAGAGGGTGATTGGGAAGTTGTTACTGGTCCTAGACGTAGTAATAGACTCAAAAATAGGGCAAATATGACGAACAACAATACCCATTCATCTGACTCCTTTTCCAACAATATCAATAATAATAATAAGAACAATTTTTTAGGACCTCGCAACAAACGCAATTGGCGAAACAAGAACAGGAATCGCCAGTAATTGATATGGATGTTAGGTTTCCACCTTTCTCTCCGCCTAGTGGTCCCATTATTCTGACAAATAAAAAAGGTGACTTTAAGATTTATAACTTCTCTGATTTTGTTCCTGATGAGGAGTTAATTGAATTGTTAGCTTTAGGTAATTCCTTTGTTCCTATTCGAAACAGTAAGATATCAGAGGTTATTATAGATCTTAAAAGCTTTGTACGTAAGTTAAACTTTCAAGTGTTGTTCGATAGTGAACTACGGCAAGCTGATCACTTACTTAAACTGTCAAGCGTGTTTAATCCACCATTACACTCTAAGCTACAGATTTTTGAAACTTTTTGTGAAGTCGATTTTAGGACCCAGCTCTTTATGAGTAACAAACTAAGAGATGCTGGACCCTATAAGTCGAACACCACCAAGGAACAAATGGAAGCTTTAAATCACCTTTGTCGTCAAGCTGTCAGAGTTATTAAACCAGACAAAGGTGGAGGTTTGGTAATATTTAGCGAGGAGCGATATAAAGAAAAAATGCTATTGGTTCTGCAAACTGAAGCTTATTCTCCAGTTTCTATTAATGAAGTAAATGGGACCTACCAAAGAATTAGGGGCCTTTTGAGGGACCTATACTTGGCGGCTAAAATAGATATAGATACTTATCAATTCATTGACATCACATTTCCAAAAATTCCAGTGATGTTTGGAGTCCCCAAGATTCATAAAAACCTTGATGACCCTCCGATGAGGGCCCTAGTCGATGGTAGGTCCTCCATGACATACCCTAGCTCACGGCTTATAGATTCTTTTCTATCAAAATATTTGCGGTTTATACCAGGCTATGCAAGGATTCCTGGAAAGCAAATTAATGAGATTCCTTTCAATGGTATGGACAATTTCCTTACCATTGATGTGGTAGACTTATATACTTCGATACCCCATTTGGAAGCCGTTGAGTGGATTGGGTTACTCATGGAGGAATTTGGAGCTACTAAAAATGAGATCCAATTAGTAACAGAACTTTTAGATATAGTTCTGACATCTAACTTTTTCTTGTTTGATAAGGATTTGTTCTTACAAAAACGAGGGGTAGCTATGGGCTCGCCCTGCGGGGCGAGCGTCGCTAATTTCTTTGTGGGATATTGGGAAAAACAATTTCTAAAGAACAGGACGGACTTGATGCAACATGTCCGTTTCTACACCAGATTCTTGGATGATGTTTTCATCCTTTTCCATGGGGATTCCTCTGAAGCTGACTCTCTTTTGTCACTTCGCTTAATTCCACTACGGACATCCTTAAATCTACTTCAAAATTCTCTTCTTCAGAGATAGACTATTTGGATGTTAAACTTGTTAAAGACAATATTAAGGAAGAGTACTTAGCTAGTATCTTTAGGAAGCCGACGTACTGCAACTCCTTCCTTCATTTTTCTAGCGCACACCCTTTCAAACAAAAACGTTCTATTGTAAAGGGACAACTTGTGCGAGCAGGAAGGATGTGTAGTACTTTGAATGACTTTCATATAGAATGCGACTTCCTAAAAGATATGATCTTAAGTAGGGGTTACCCTGTTCCACTTTTAGAGGAACTTATAGATGAAGTTTCTAACAAAAGAATCACTGTTTTTTATCGACCTCTCCTATGTGAAAAATAAGTAATTCAAAGGAGAACAGACATCTGTGATTCTAACTTTTGTACGGATAATACTGGTACACAAGCTCTAATGGATTCACCTCAAGGTGAATGCAATTTTAGGTTGAACTTCATCACAACTTTATCTTCCGATTCTCAAGCTATCTGGGCCATAATATGTAAAAATTGGCATTTTATAGTAAATGATAGTTTTTTAGTTGGTAAGTTGGGATTTAAGCCTAGGCTTGCATATAGAAGAGGAAATGATCTTAAAGAGTTAACACAGAGGAATTTTAATCATAATGGTTTCAGCAGACAAAAAGGTATGGCTATATGTGGATTTTGTAACTGGTGTAAATTGGTAAAAATAGGAAATAGCTTTACTATTAAAAATAAGAGATATAAAATATTCCACAAGATGAGTTGTGAAACAAAAGCTGTGGTTTACATCGCGTGCTGTAAATGCTGTAGTGGTTTTTATATAGGGAAGACGGATCGAAGACTCCGTGATCGCATTTACGAACACGATTACGCAATAAGAAAGGGTAATTGCCAAAATGCTTTGGCAAAACACGTCTCCTCTTTCCCTGGCCACAGTTTCGAATTTATGGCTATAGACCATATATCCTATTCTATTAGAGGAGGTCCTTCCTCATTGTTACTAGAAAATTTAGAGTTAGAATGGCAACTTAAACTTGATGCATTCCGAGTGCCAGGGCTGAACGAAAACTGTAACATCTCAGCTGTTCTGAAGTTGAGAAGTTATTTGAGATAGTTAGGGTCTTATGTCTTGGTGGATTTGTGTCTGTAGTTAGACATTATTGCCCTATTTCTACAGTACTTGAGATTTTTATAGCACTATCATGAATTTTATAGTTTTTGTACCTAGTTTAGGTCTTTCTTGTGGTATCTATACATTAATTTGATACCAGTGTTTTTAAGGATAGTGTTTATAGTGTTAGACATTTTTGTATATTAGAGTAAAAGGAATTAATTTTATTATTTTTTATATTTATTTCATTTTCTATTTTCCATCTTATTCCTTTTATGTGTCTTTATGGTGTATTCATAAGTTGTTTCAGGGAAACAATTGTACTATTTCTCCAATTTTAAATGAGATGCGTTTTAGATAGATTTTAATGCTTTTAAATGGTGTAATAAAACATGTCACTTCCTGCCTAAATAGTATATAAGGCAGGTTATGTATTTCTTTGTCTTACTCTGATGAAGCCACAAGAGGCTTGTGGCGAAAACGCTGGATTTTCTTGGTGATAATAAAATTGTGTTTAGTTACTTTTTCTCTGTTTTACCAAGGTTGCTGTGGCATTTGTGTTTTTCAAATCTACCCTCCTTTGTTATATTTTCCCTTCTAGGACCCCCAGACACATCTTCACTATTGCAAACCAAATTCCAGTCTCCACCTATAAGTAATATTCTTTGCTGAAAGCTGATTATTTCTCCCAGAATTTTCTTAAGCTCCATTATAGCAGTTTTAGGGGAGATGTAAATGCATGCCAGTGTAATCCTCCTTCCTACCAGTAGCCCCTTAGCACTATGATCTTCCATTATTATCTTTTTTTTTCCTCTTCTATCACTATTGGAGCTCCTCTTGCAATTTAATATAAGTACTACTCTTTTCATTTGCCCCAGATATTCCACTGAATAACCATCCTGAAAACCTTTCTTTATCAAATTCACATGTTCAGTTCTTTCCAGGTACGTCTCCTGTAGTATAGCAGTTTGCACTCTACATTTGAAAGCATCATTTTCTTATGTAGTTATTATTACCACCTTTTATATATATAACTGCTCTTTTCCTAAATGTCTAGTTCCAGCTTTTATGTTGTATGTATTTACTGTTCATCAGGTTAGTCGGCTGTACAGTTGTTTCATCTCATATTTATTTGTGCCCATGTCACATTTTACATAACTGTTTTTGTTTTTTTGAAAACCGTCAAACAGAACAACCTCCCCAAACCCTCCTAAAACCTATGAACTTAATAATAACACAAAAAACTATGTACATATCAAATATTGAAGTTTTTCTTCGTAATAAGAACATAAGTTCTAAGTTGATAGCTGCACAGATAGGCTAAAGTTAACTAAAATGAAAGGTTAGTCATGGTAAGACGCGTGGTGCAGCCTGTGCTATTAGTAAGTGCTACTTGATTTTGTATATCTTTGTAACTCTCCCAGTTGAGAAAACACTTGAATGCCTTCAGTTAACACCTTCTCCAAGCTATTTCTCTACAAATTGTCTTCCAGTGTCATGCAAACCTGGCACAGAACTGGTAAGGGTATCTTGTTTATCAGAAAAAAAGCTTTACAATATTCTTTTTCGTTTACATGCTTTGTAATAAACTTGTTACTGCATAACACTAAGGGTTTTTACCCAGTCATTTCCCTATGCAAGCATGGGGAAAAGCCACTGATTTTTCTTTTGTCATACTCTTAACCAGACCCTTCCGCTCTCTGCCCCTCCTCATTTTTTTTCATTGCAGTGCCTGCATTTCTCAAAGTGAACAAAGACAAAGGGAGAAGGGTGAACAGGAAAAAAAAAAAAGCATCTGTTTATATTAGTATCCCCATTGCATTTAAAAAACTGAGAACTTTATTTTGTGTAACTGGTTTTGTATCATCTTTAAAGCTGTCACACTTGGGAAAACCCGTGATTGTTTTCAGGGAACATTTTGTCCTAGTCAATTTCTCTGTTTTTTTTTCTTTTCACTCAGCCAGTCTCCTTCCACCAGATTGTTTCCAATTTCTCTATCAGATTGTCTCCATGGAGGCATGAAGACTGGTTGCAAAAATGCTATTTGGTATACATATTTACAAGTGCTAGACAAAAAAAGCCTTATAATATTCAATATTCTTTTTCATTTACTTGCTCTCTGTCTTAAAACAAATGTCTTTAAAGAAGAAAGAGAGAAGAGGAGAGAAAGAAAAAAATAAAACCTATTTACAATCCCCATTACACCCAAAAATAGCATGCAAAGAAAGCCATGCAATACAGATACAGTACTATTAAGAATAGAAAGAGTTTTCTTTACTTACAGTTAGCTTTCTCCCCTCTCTTCCCCTCCCCAAAGCATTTTTCCAAACATTAATGGCGAAGTAAAGCATATCCCCCACTCAGCAAATAAATTTTGAAGAAGTCCAATATTTCTAGATTTTCTTGCTCTATTTCACAAATATAATTATTGTATTGTAATCCACCATTAAGTTACTGATTTTATTACTCTTCTCCATGACCCAAATCCTGTCTCTGCTTCATTTGCAACGTACACTCTAGTCAACTCTCATGCTCCCTTCCTTCTCTCCACCATTTTCCGTTGAAGTACTGGAAAAGGTTTCACAGGTGCAGTCCCTCTGTGGTCTTTACTACCAGAGGAGCAAGAAGCTGAATCTCATTCTGTTTCACAGCTCAGTTTTTGTTGGACAGACTTTTGTATTTCCTGCTTAGCATGCACTTCATCAAAAAATGATTTTGACCTATCCAGGGAAGAATACCTTCAAGACGGCTGGATACAGCAGTTTGAATCTTTCGACTTTCTCTGGATAGTGGAATGAATTTACTTTTCTTTTGCCTGGTGTACAATGAGTAATCATTCTGCTCAAACACTCTGCTATGTCCTAGTTTTAGTATTTTGTCCTTCTGCCACAGTTTTGACAAAATCAACTCTTTCTGCTGGTAGGATTGCATCCTTACTATTATAGGTCTAAGTTGTTTTCTTATAGCTAGATTTGGGGCATACACATAATGTGCCCATTCAACTAAGTCCTGCTGTGGAATACCATTCAAGTAGCTTATTTGTGCTTTCATAAATGTAATGCAGTCTCTTCCTTCCAGCTTCTATAGTATGGCAGAAAATCTCAAGTATTCCCTACATGCTCTGTCCTCTAATTCTGTTATTTTAAAAAGAATCTCCTCCTGAGCAGGCTCCTATTTAACCAGCCTTTTCTTCATTTCGACCTCTGATTTTTGCAGCTTCATCATCTCATCTGGATATCTGTTTAACGCGTCTTCCATTTGATGCAGCCTTTTGTTGTTTGTGTTATACTGTATCAGTGTTTTGTTTATTTTAACCAAGTTTGTATGCAGTTGCCTTATATCATCCTGTAGGTTATTGGAAGTCATGTCTGAAGGTTGCATTACTTTTTGCTGAACAGCTGCAGAACTCTCCCTAGTCAGTGTTTCTTCACTTTTTGTAGCTGATTTTTTTCCAGGTCTTCTGTATTTCTTTATTCCTGGCATCCAGGTAGTGTACATACTAGCCATTTACTGAAATTCACCCATAAACACAAGTGTACTGGCCTTCTCTGCTGAGTTTCTTTTTTTCCACTGGGGCAGCTAGAAACAAGCTGTTACTCAGTGTGCAGCCGTCTTGGAACATTTTGCTGTGTGTTATCTTGAGGGTAACTCTGGGGGTTGAGACACTAGGACGTCTTTTTAGGACTTGGCCATCTAAACTCTGGCCTGGAGTGATCCTTGAGCTCCTTCTATCTTAATGGTACTGTGTAGGAGTAATGCCAGCCAGGGATCCATCATTGGAGGTCCTTGTTAGTTGTATATTAACACTGCATTAGTTGAACTACTGCATATTCCTCCTTGTTGAGTGGGTAATGCCCATCTCCTCTTGCATTTGCAGGTGAATGTTCTTTTATCTGCAGGTGCAATTGTTAATTGTCAGACAAATATATATATATATATATATATATATATATATATATATATATATATATATATATATATACACACACACATATATTTTTTTGTATTTGTTTTGTACTGTAACATCAGAGCTGCAATGTTATTTTTTGATATTTCAGCTATGTGCCGTCTTGTGCTTAATCTACATACTGCAGGTGTGTATGGATGAGCTCACTTATGATTCTCAGTTATTTTTTTTAAGAATGCGTTGTCTGCTGTATGCTATTAATTTGCTTTCAGCTCTTTTTAACACATTTCAGCAGTCAGTCACCAGATCAAGTCTATGTTCAGCATTGATAGATTCTGTGCTTTCTCATCACAAGACCAAATATGTATAAAGGCAGATGCAGTCCATTTTTCTTAATAAGTTTACTCTTATTTCTCAACATTGCAGGTGTTCCTCTTGTAGTGTTGCTTCATTCTGATTGAGGCATGTGTATAGCACCAACTGCCCTTCACTGGTAAAGATTCTACAGACTTTTGCAGAAGCAGTATACTTTATTCTTCTACTCATGATCATACAGCAG
Organism: Protopterus annectens; assembly: GCF_019279795.1. Classification (NCBI taxonomy): domain Eukaryota; kingdom Metazoa; phylum Chordata; order Ceratodontiformes; family Protopteridae; genus Protopterus; species Protopterus annectens. The sequence goes on from NC_056743.1 coordinate 936,269,309, forward strand.
TGTTAGAAGACTTTCTCCCCAAGACTGCAACTTCTAGGATCCGTTATAGCCTTATGTTGATTCTAGTTTGCTTGCATTCATGCCCTAGCAATGTTGTGTAAAGCAGTCCTTTCAATGACCTTTATTTCTGGTCACTTCTATACGTATTGTTGAGAAATACAGTAATAAAGAAGGTGGCTCAGTGTCCATTAGAATGTGGTGATTGCTACTTTTTTGCAGACACCTTAAGTAAGCAATTTGCTCACATCACTCCTGTTTTCTTTAGCAAATCATGATATCACAAGTACAGGATGGTGACATCCAGTGTATGTATACAGCAATAACTGCTGGGAATGTAACATAATTATGGCCCTGTTTGTTTTGACATACTCCACTAATTAGGGTGCCACAAAACAGACTGTATAATTTACTAAATGTTTTGAAAAATTGAAGATGTTTCAGTATTCTAGGTGCCTTTATGAAAAAGTAAATTGCAGCTGCCTGAAAAGTCCTTGGTGATTTGTAAACTGCATTTATTTCACCATTCACAACTCAGTATTTGTTCTTTTAAGATCCCTGGCTCAGGGATGTGTGAATGCCCATGCAGATGCATGTTATGACTAATATGATGACTGCATTAGCAGGCCCATTCAGGAAGCCTGCAAAATGCTTTCTGTCTCTCTCTCTCTCTTTTTTTGTGTTCAGAGTTTGGATGTTAGTTATTCATGCTGAGTCATACTTTCTCTTGTCTAAAAAGCAGCATGTCAAATGTCTGTGCTGTCATTCAAAATCTCCACCAGTTTTGCTTTTATCTTCTTAGAGAGGAGCACAGTGATGACAGCTGTTGCAAGTGACTGATTTACATGCTATAACACTCGTACCTGAAGAAGGAATAAGCTTTTGGACAACATCACAATCAAAAATGTGGTGGCCTTTTCAAGTTGTTTGCAGGGAGTTAGTGGGAAGGTTTTCCTCAAATCCCCAAGCACGTCAGAGCATTGCCATAAGGAAAAAAACAGAGAAGGTCAAGGCCTCAACCTTCTAGAGGCAAGTGTGGTGTTCAAATGGTCTTTCTCCCTGCAGCTCTGGAACTTATCCGTGGATATCAATCACTATTGGTGACTCATAAAGGAAAGCTAATGATGGCTGAGTGTTGGAGGATTGTGGACTGGTTCTGGGAGGTTTAGACCTTGACCTAGTGGAAGATGAGGGAACCTGGGGGGGGGGGGGGTGCATCTATGGCTGTCAGCTGTATAATTCACCCAGGGGTTCTTTCACCAGTGCCTCCTAATTTGCTGGAGCCTGTGGTCAGGAAGTCTGAGCTGACAAAAGGGTCTATCGAGTCACCCAGCCATGTGATCCTTGAGAGTGAAGGCTGTCATCCTTAGGCTGTTCCCCTTCCCCCAAGTCCCAGTCCTATTGACAGTTCCTGGCTGAGGAAGGTTCATTAGGTCATCCTTTTGCCAGGGCATGTGTCAGAAGGTGTAGACATTTGTCTGATGGAAGCTTGAGTTGTTGATGAATATTACATACCTGGAAAGTTTGGTTTAAAGTCTTTACTGTGTCTGCAGCAGGTCTGTCCCACTGGGGCTTAGTTTTGGCCAGTATGTAACTGAGCACCAGTCCCCAATCCTCCAACACTCAGCCATAATTAGCTGTCCTTTGAGTCACCAATAGTAAGCTTACTCCTGCTGGTAAGGGGTAGGGGCACTTTCTTCCTCTCACTCCATATCTTGCTACAAGTTGAACAGTCATGAGATATTCTTGCCCGTCTCCAGGAAAATTAAGGTTATCCACTTTTTCTGTGTGCAACATGGCTCCTTATTTGGAAAGGATGTCAATTTTATGAAGAAGAAAAAATGCACATTGGTTTTGAACCCTGCTACCCCAAATAAATTACTTGTGTGTGTTTCTTGGAAAAAAGCATGAGAAGCTGTCAGATGTTCTTCATGTTTCACTGTTGCAGTCATTACATTTGGGTAATCTGCTGGAAGGTTGCCCTCAGTCGGCCTGAATTACAAAGTCTTGGGGCCTGCGTCGGTTGCTGTCTCCTCTTCCATGACATCAGGTCGTCAGGGGTATAAAACAAGCAGCCAACGTCACTTTCTTTAGTCTTCTTGCCGCGCGGTGCCCGAAGCAAAAGCATTTTGCCGGTTGGCCAACTCCAGAAATATTCGAGTTTGAGTTTCCGAAATGAAGTCTTCACTAAAGCTGAGTACCCCGTTGGGGAAACTTTTTTTCTTGTTCCATACCAATGTCAGAAAAAGTTAATAATTGTATTACTTGTGGGAAGCAAATACCGCATAAGGATTTCCATTTATACTGTATTCCTTGCCTAGGCCCTGATCACAACGTTCCTGGCTGTCTGTTTTGTGCTAGATTTAACCAACGCACTATTAAGCGTCAGTATATTTTTGCATCAAAGTATTTTGGAAACAGATTTAACTACCTAGAAATGTTGTCGGATAGCAATCCGACTACCGGAGTACATAAAAAACACAAAGAAAAGGACAGAGACAGTTGAGGTCCAAAACTGACAAAGCTTCTCCTAAGCCAGTCGCCGGTTCGCCTGTACTCAGTGAGGCGCTTTCGCAGCCCCTGATACCTGCTACTTTTGAGTCGCAGGCCCGTACCGAGACCCATGTGGAGTCCAGCACGCCACGAGATACTCAAAGTATTGGACCCACGGATGTATCTCCCTCGGATGGGTCCAGAGCCACTAAGCAGGCACCAGCTTCTGAGGGTGTATTCAGGCCTCAACATTTTTATATCAAACCGATGACTGCAGCAAAGCCAAAGACAAAAGCAACTTCTAAAACTAAAAAAAACGACAGATGAGCCACGTGCACAGGCCGCTATGTCTAAAAAACAGATGATCAAAATGGCTGAAGACCTTATTATCTTGATCAGGGGTTCCCATCCCCCTCCTGATAAGAGGCCTAGGCAAGACACTGATTGTGAATCTGAATCTTCAGATCAGGTTTGTATGTCTTCTGATTCCTCTTCTGATCAGGATTTATCTATACCTCCCTATGAGGATTCTGATGCAGAGGAGTCTTTACCATCTGCATCACCTCCTGAGGATTATTCATTTGGAGAAACCTTGCGTACTTTGAGGGAGCATTTTCACTGGGAGAGTCAAGATTTCTCAGAATCAGAAAAGAGGCTCAGGGATTTCCTTCTCCCTCAGCACAGGACTTTAGCCATACCCCCTGTTTTAGACATTGTGGATGAAATGTTTACGGAGTCAAGCTTGACCCCATACTCCTTACCTCCGGCTCCCAGTAAGCCTGACAGCTATTACAGGGTCCCTGACTCACACAAATTTTTATTTAGAAACCCTGCTGCTGATCCTGAAACTATTTCACAGGGTCCAAATGGAGTTAAGGCCTCAACAGCAATAAATCCTACCCCCTCTGACAGAGATTCAAGGGCAGTAGATAGATGGGGAAAAAAGGTTATACATCTGCAGCCTTGGTAATTAGGGCCTTAAACTGCCAGTTTCATATGCTCAAGTATCAACATGTTATGGGATTGCTGAAACTGAAAATGATGTTGATTTCTGAATGTGCAGAAAATAAAGGATTGCAGGAATTATTGCATGCAGCTGAACAGGTTGGAAAGCATACTTTGCAGTGTGGTTTTGATTCCTTAGAGGCCTCCTGCAGGGCTGCATTTACTGGATCTGTGATTAGGAGGCATGCCTGGCTAAAAGAGCAAAATTTGCCTGATCATGTTAAAGCTAAATTACTGGATGCACCTTTACAGCATGATACTCTGTTTGTTTGGTATTAAGGCAGAAGAAGTTTTAAAGAAAATGGAAAACAAACCTAAGTCTATGCAAACTGTAAAAGGCTTCTTACAAGTGCAGCCTCCAAGATTCAGTAGACACTGGCCTACAAAAAATTGGTCCTTTCCTGTGGCAGACAGAGCTCAAAGGGGCAAATCCAGATGCCGTAAGGGTTCCAGATACCAGGCACAAGATTCTTACAGGTCAAAGCAATGGGGTGCTTCTACCTCCAAATCTGGAGGAGATAAAGCACAAACCTACAGAAAACAGTCTCAATGACTTCCCTCTGCCTTCACCAAGCACTTACCTTTTGGCAGCACCCTTAGAGGGAAAATTAGCACTTTTTACTCAAAATTGGCAGTTAATAACACAGGACAAGTGGGTGCTAAACATAGTATCACAGGATACAGATTCCATTTCCATACTCTGCCAATGGCAAACGGTTGGCTGGATCTGCCAAAAAATCAGTGGGCAGAGGCACAGAAACAGGTTACGTCCCTCATGGATATGGGGGCCATTCAGCCAGTACTAGAACAGGAAAAAGGACAAGGTTTTTACTCAAGACTGTTCTTGGTACCCAGAAAGGACAAGGCCTGGCGGCCAATACTGGATTTATCGATTTTGAACACATACCTGGACATTCCAAAATTCAAAATGCTGATTTTGCAGCAGCTTCTGCCCATGCTGGGCAAGAATGCTTGGCTGGTGACATTAGACCTAAAAGGGGCATACCTGCATGTCCCAGTAAGGCAATAGTGCAGAAGATACCTCAGATTCAAGGCTGGCTTAATGCATTACCAATTCAGTGCACTGCCCTTTGGCTTATCTACTGCGCCCAGGGTCTTTACAAAATGCCTGGCACCAGTAATTGCTTTTTGCAGACAAAGAAATATACAAATATATCCTTACTTAGACAACTGTCTCATTCAAGCAGAGAACAAGGACATTCTTCTTCAACACCTGGCGTTTGTGAAAAGGCTTCTAACATGCCTAGGGTACACAATAAATGAAAAGAAATCACAACTGGTACCCTCTCAAAAGATAACATTCCTGGGTGCAAGCTTGAATACAACTGCCCAGATGGCTTACCTCACGCAAGACAAACAAAGGCAACTGACTACTTACTTCAAACTGATGGCAACAAAAACCCAGTTATCTGCAAGACAAACTCTGCAGGCTTTGGGCTTCATGGCATCCTGCATCCTACTGATTCCATATGCAAGACTACATATGAGGAAACGTCAGTGGTACTTAAAAAGTTTATGGAGTCAACATTGTCACAGTCTGGAAACAATGATTCCTCTTATTCCCTGCCTACAACAGGAGTTTCTAGGGTGGGCAAAGGCATGTCACCAAAACATGGGACGTGCCTTCACTCTTCCCCCTGCCAGCCAAACCTTAACAACAGATGCATCAGATTATGCCTGGGGTGCCCACATGGCGGGAAGATGCATTAAGGGCATATGGACCCCAAAACAAATGCATCTACATATCAATCAAAAAGAGATGCTAGCTATTCAAAATGCCCTGCCAGCCTTCAAGGACTTACTTCATCCAGGACAGCTACTGATAAAGACGGACAACAACACGGTTGTGTGGTATATATACAATCGGGGGCATGCACTCATACTCCCTTTGCAGACTAGCCATGGCACTGTGGGACACAGCTTTGACTTACCAAGTACATCTTAAAGCTCAATTCCTGCCAGGAAAACAAAATACTCTGGCAAACGATTTAAGCAGAAACCTTATGACCCTCACAAGTGGAAACTAGGTCCTCAAGTCTTTAGTATGATAACAAAGAAATGGGGGAGCCCGGACATAGATCTGTTTGCCTCTCCTCAAAATTATCAGTTGAAAAGATTCTGCACAAGGACTTATCACAAACAAGCATGGAAAGTGAGCGCCCTATCCTTCAGTTGGAAAAACCTATCAGTTTATGCCTTTCCTCCTCTGCCTCTTCTTCCCAGGGTCCTACTAAAAGTCGGACAAGAGAAACCAAAGATGACACTAATTGCCCCAGACTAGCCACGCCAATACTGGTACCCGATCTTAAGGAACTTGTCTCGATACCCAGCTTGGACCTTACCTCAAAGACCTCAACTACTGTCCCAGCAAAACAATCAGATCCTGCACAATCAACTCCAGACACTGAACCTGGCAGCATGGCTGATCATGTAGTTATACAAACAGCACCTCCCAGTAAAGCTGTGATGGATGTCATTTTGGAAGCCAGAAGGCCTAGTACTAGAAAATCTTATGCTGACAAATGGAAGAGATTCTGTGCTTGGAATCAAGCGCAAGGAACTGATGCAGCAGAACCAAATATTCCTCAGATATTACAATACTTGACTAAGATGCTTGACAAAGACCTATCTTTCTCATCAATTAAAATCCATGCCTCTGCCATTTCGGCTCATTACAATACAGAGCCACCAATCTTTCTCATCCTTTACTAAAGCAGTATCTTAGAGGAGCCAAAAATTTAAGGCCTCCTAGATCACCAGTACCTGCATGGGACCTCAGTTATGTGTTGGAAAAGCTCACCCTGCCTCCATTTGAACCAGCTGCTACCGCTGATATAAAGTTCTTATCATGGAAAACCGCTCTACTACTAGCAATTACTTCAGCAAGAAGAGTCTCAGAGCTACAGGCCCTCATGTCTGTGGAGCCTTTTATCATATTTTACCCAGACAGGGTGTCTTTGAAGACAAATCCTTAATTTATGCCTAAGGTGGTTTCCAATGTGGCTCTTAACCAAACTGTTCGTCTGCCAACCTTTTATCCAAATCCGCAGAACAAGGGGGAGATAATTCTGCATTCCTTGGACATACGTAGACCGCTAAGATTCTACTTGAGCAGGACTAAAGCTCTAAGAAAAACTGAGCAATTACTAGTGACATATGCTGCAGGATCAGAAGGAAAGGCTATTTCAAAGCAGACTTTTTCAAAGTGGATAAGCCACTGCATCCGTTTCTGCTACTTACACCATGGCAAACCTGTGCCCAAGGGCATTAGGTCTCATTCCACCAGAGCTGCAGCTACTTCAGCAGCCTTTCTCAGAGGACTACCAACCAAATGCAATCTAGAGGCTGCTACTTGGAGTTCTGTTCATACCTTTACAAAGCATTATAACTTGCCTCTCTACTCTAAGTCCAGGGCAGGCTCAGTTTGGCAGGGCCTTATAGCCACACCTATTGCAGTTTAGCTCCAGCCTCCCATCCATAGCTTTGGGATTCTACACCAATATGACGACTGCAACAGTGAAACTCGAAGAACATAGTACAGTTGTGTACACTTACCATAAATGTAGATGTGCGAGTGTATTCACTGTTGCAGTCCAGGTTACCCGTCTGCCACCCCCCCTTTCATTCTGGAGTTTATCTTTCCTTCTCTATCTTCTACAGCCTATGTGGTGTATTTGCTTGTAGATGAAGGTAAAGTTTATATTGATGCATGTATATATATATATATATATATATATATATATCTGGGGCAAGAAAAACTAAAGAAAGTGGTGTCAGCTGCTTGTTTTATACCCCTGATGTCATGGAAGAGGAGACTGCAACCGACGCAGGACCCAAGACTTTGGAATTCAGGCCAACTGAGGGCAACCTGCCAGCAGATTACCCAAATGTAATGACTGCAACAGTGAATACACTCGAACATCTACATTTATGGTAAGTGTACGCAACTGTACTTTCTCTCCCTTGAGCCAGTCGTTAAAATTTTTATTAAAGCATCCTAAAGGCATTATTTCCATCATCTTTCATCCCAAAAGAAGGCAGATGCCCTTTATGGTTATCTACCTGAGTGGGTGACACAACTGATCAGGCATCCTATTTCTGACTCCTTTGTGATCTTTGTAGTCTAGCATATATCCTAAAGACTAAAACTGTGTGCTAACTTGTTATCTGGCAAGGGGTCTACGGTTCTGGATTGGGGAGTGAGAAGGTTTACTTCTCTGCAGTATTGGGGCTTAGAGTTCCCAGATGTTTGACTTGCCTGTCCTATTTCTAGTCCTTTCTCATTAGAAAGACCCTGGATAATCTCTGAAACCTCCCAGAATCTCAGTACAACTGTCTGAATAAACCACCAGCAGCTTTTACAGTGGGCTGCCCTATTTGCCACATGTAAATTTAAGTAATGTATGCTTGGGATATGTGCTTTTGCTGGATAGCATGAATGATGGTGCCTTTTCTGAAAGTGGAGCCCAGGAAGATAATCTGTTATGCCAGTTTCTAGATTGATGTTCTCTTTGAATGGAGTACTTAGAACCTGGTTGATGGCCTTGTGAGGAGAAAGCAGTTCATCTGAATAAAGAGCCATTATGATCCTCCTCCTTTTCCTCAGCTTCTACCTTTTGTAAGCCTGATATCCCCAAAGGAAAATTAGTCTTTCTTTCCACCTATTTAATGCCCTAAAGCGTCACAGTGTTGCTTCCTCTGCTGCCAGCAGTCTCTCCCTTGAAATTTAATCCTGCTTGATTATCTGACACAGTCCTTACTTTCGTTTGAGACTGTGTGAGGAAGAGTTGTTCTTCATCAGTCCTTTGTGATGATTCTCTAAACTGGGACAAGCACTGATTTGTCAGTGTGGTTACTGTTGATCTGCTAATTCTGGTAGTATATAAGGCTAAAGGCCTGACCGTGGCCCAAGTGATCAGAGTTTGATTAGTAGCTTTAGATATCTGTTGAAGCTGCTGTGGGGAAGATGGTTGTGCCTCTCCTTGGGGATAGAGGGCAGACTGTGACTATCCAGTGCCACAGTCAATTGTAAGAGAGGTGATGACTCAATGGAATGTTCTAGGAGTGGCTATTCATTTGTCAAGCTGCTAACTCAGCCCTCATCTTGGGTGCACAGAAGCATGGATTTACATAGAGGAGGGTACTGTGGCTCTTACATTGAGTCAGGTCATGCATTCCCAACACATGAGGGGTAAATGGGGCTTGTACTTTATGGCTTCATTGCCAGGATGCCAGTGAGGTTACAAAAACCCTCTTAGCTGCCAGAATGATTGCCTTTCTGTCTGGCGGTCTTCCCAGTGCTTCATTTACCAAGTATGGGGGAATGGTTGGCTTCAGTTTTGTCAGGGAAGGTCTGGTCAGCAGACATGGGAGCAAATAAGACTAAAAAATAAAAAAAATTATTTATATTCTGAAACACAGCTGTCTTCCGAAAGAGCTTTGCTGGCTGGTAGTTCTTCTGAGAGAATCTCATGGAATAGGCCTGGACTTTGCTTTTCAAAGGGGCTATACATGATGTTTTGGAGAGGTATACATGATGTTTTGGAGAGGAGTAAGGGATTTACCTTTTTTATGATTCAGAAGAGGGCAGTGGATGATCTCATTTTTTTTGAATTTCAGCTAGCATGTCTGTTATCTCCAGTTTTAGATGGTCACCTTCTAAGGGTACTGGATGGAGTCACTTTGTTGGACACGCTTCAGATTCATTCTAGGTGGGTATCGTTTCCAGCACAGAATGTTGCCCCATAGACTTTTTATAGCACACACTATTTTACAATGGTTTTGCCATAGTGGTTGAAGCCTTGCAGGGGAAATATCTCTGTATTCTCTTAGCTGAATGACTCATTCCTGGTAGCCTTGTCTTGAAACTTCTGGAAGCATTTCTGTTATGAGTGTTCTCATGTTGCAGTCCCTGGGGCTGAACATAAATTGGAGAACCTGTGTCTAGATCTTCTGCTCAGAATTTAACCATAATTGGCACTGAGCTGGACACTCAGTGTTGGTTATTTGTGGCCATGGATGATGGCCCATTTCCTCATGGCCTTGCGTGATGATGTATTGGAGGGTCCAGATTTGGCTCTTTTATGTTTCTGAGTAAATGGCCACCAGGCTATTTATAGTGCTGTTTGCATTATGGAAGATGTGGGTGTTGCAGCAGACAGTGAGGTATCTGTGGCTTGAGAGCCAGCACTCACTGACAAACCTGCTTCTGGTATTTGCCCCCTCATTGCTGGAGTTTGTAGTGGACAGTATTTGCCAACCTATTGGTGGGTCTTTTCTTTCTACAACCAAACCGGTCACAAATTCTGATGACATATTTTACTTGCAGGGTGGGAGCTCCCACATATTGTAGGGAATGTGGTCCACCCTAAAGAAGGGCGCTTCTCTTCATCCAGCTGTAGGTAGGATGAGAAGGTCTGGCCTGTATGCCTTGGAGAAGAAGCTACATTTGAGGCTGTAACATCCTGTCAAGTTATATAGTACTGAAATAAGTAATGGTTTGTAACGCTGTATTCTTTATGGAGAGAATTGCTGTTCATCTGGCAGTGAGCTATAGGCAAGAGACATTTCTTCATCATTAACATTACTATGGAAAATAATGACCCTGTGCACATTTTGAACAACTTCTGCAGTCTTTACTAGCAATGTGAATTCAGAGACCATCTGGCCATGATCTGGAAAGAGTAGGGAGGTCCAGAAATCAGCCTTTTGAACGTAGTCCTTTTCACCTATCCTGCAGAGTTCAGCAGGGCAATGAAGTAGGTGTTGGTAGATTTGTTCGGTCTCTCATGGCATTTGCATCTTTTTGCACTTTCACTAATTTTACTTCTTATCACAAAGTTCTGGGTATAAAGATATGGGCCTTGGTTTCAGGCTGACGCTTCCTCATGATACAGGAAACCTGGTTGATCCAGCCCTGTGACATCCCCATGTTTATGCATTAGGCTCCACCTCAGGGTCTGGCTGTTGATGTAGACCCTTTGATCCTACTAGGTATTCTAGCTGCATTCATAGAGGTTACCAAGTCTGCTTGGAAGCCTTCTCTCTGGCAGGTCTTTGCCTTTAAATGGAAATGGTTCCTATTTTAGCTAGTGCTTTCCTGTACAGACCCAGTTAGTTAACTTGTGGATGATCTTTAATTATTTTGGGGATCTGTTTGAATTGGCCTTTAGTTATTCCAGAGTGTGCCCTGGTGTAGTTGTAGGCAGAATTGCACCCAGGAATGACTGGTCAAGCAGTTCTCTAAAGTGCTATGTTCTCCAGTATCCTTTGAACAACCACCTCCCTGCCATGGAGTTTGGAACTTCATTTTTCTTCAACTGCTTGAATATCGGTGCTGAATAGTGGCTATGGTGTGTCATCCACATCATTACTGCTGACTTGTTTGTGATAGTACAGTATTTAAATCCACACTGTTGGCACTGTGTATTATGTAGGGGTAATTTGGTCTTAAAAAGCAGATGACAGTTGTGCAGTGTTCCATCTGGTAGTAGCAAGAACCTGCCACACATTATGGGCATTTTTCTGACCAGCTACAGAAATGAACCAAAAAAAAAAATACAGTTGAATGAAACATACAAAACAATGAAGAGTCTCAGAAATAGAGTGCAAAAACAACTGTACTGGTGTCTCCTGGTACCTCGGCTAAAAATCCTTCAAGGGATAGTTTGTTACACCAAAAGCCCATTTTTATATTAAATCACATGGTTATTAATTAATTAAATTACAGATACATTTCATTTGAAGTGACTTTGAACCATTTCTAAGACTGCTTGTTGCCCCATTTCTCAGCCCTACATTCATTATATATTCTTTATACCTAATGTTTATACATTTCTTATAAAAAAAACTTTTAAGTTAATTTCTAATAACCTGATTAATTTCATACATTATTATTTTCTGCCATTTACTCTGTTTCTGAGAGTCTTCATTTTTTGTATGTTTCGTTCAGCTACAGAAAACAGTCAGTCACTCTCTTCTCTGAATTCTGCACACCTTGCTCTCAGCTTACTGCCTTCAAGTTTGATCTTGCCGACAGTAACTGAAGCGTGTCCAAAACTATTTTGCACATGCAGTTTTTCAGAAGGGGTTAATATTTGTCAAGTACTAGTAACTCCGTACTTCCTTTTGTGGTATTACACTGCCACCAACCAAACCAGTCTGACACACCAAATAATTTCTACTTACCTGTAAAAGAAGACACATTAAATATGTATATGGTGGCAGTAATTCTGAGAAGTCCCTCTTTAAAAGGCAAGTGTCAGCAGTTGAAATGTTGCTAGGTCCTTGATACTCGTATATTGAAACATAAACCCCCTTCCACAAGCTTTTGAACTGAAATTATTACAACTCTTTACTAGAAATTAAATTTTAGTAAACTTTGTAAAACTGAATGTAGAAGCAGTTGTGTATATGCACAAAGAAATGCAACGTAAATGGGTTTTAGAGTAGATGTATGACATATAGTATAGCTCTAGCTGTCAGTTTAGCTGGTCTTGTTACTTCTGGTAGCTAAAAAAAATTACTAAATTCTATATACCTCTGACTTGCAAGTCCAAAATGCTGTTGTACAGTCTCACAGGTAAGGAATTTCTAGACTTGAGATGCTGTTCCAGCACTGCAGCCCACTGTGCACACTTTTAAAAAAAACTATGCAAAACAGTTGCGGTTTCCCATTAAGTGCATCCCAGGTTATGTATTTCCCATTCATCCTTAATTTTGAGTGTAACGTTTCCTACTTTCATAGCAACATAGTCTGCAGAAAACTGTAGACCAAATAAGCTAATATTTCCTTTAACGAGGTGCAACATTTCAAGGAACACAGAGATTTAAGTGCTGGTCTTGTCAGCCTGCTTGAAAAGTCAGTTTTACTTTAACATTTACTGCATCATTCAATGAAAGTATATATTCCTTACATGTTTTTTGCTGAAAGCAACAGTCCCATTGTTTTATGAAAAAAAATTTGCATTTAGTTCAACTAAATGCATCCTTTTTGCATGTTTACTAAATGATAGCTGTATGCTTTCCTGTAGTTGTTAGTTATCTCCTCCTTTCTTAGACTTGTGTGAGTGTCTTGTGCTACCACCTAGAGGCAGAGATTGGGGGTGAAAGATGTTAAGTTATGCTGCATTCATCTGTTTTAAGACAATCTTCTGTTTGCATTACTAATGCAACTGTGGTGCAGGATTGTCAAATTTTAAGATTTTAATCCTACACTCCATCTAAAAAGTGTTCCATTTCACCCACTGATAGGGAGTGTAATTTCTATGAATTTCCTAACATATAGTTAGAGTTGTAGCTTTTGGAGGGCCTGCACTATTCCCAAAAATTAATTTTTCTCAGCTTCTTGTGATTCTTCTATTAGCCGGCATCTGTGACTAAGGCTGTACTGGATACTCCTCCTCTTTGAAGAAACCCTCATTCTCCCCCCCCACCATCTGTGGTTTGAAACTTTTATAGTGAAATGATAAAAGGAATAGCTACTACATGAAGATCCATTCACTGCCTCCTTGAATTTTTGGAAAGCCTGCTCACAGCCAAAAATCCAGATCATTTTATCAATATATTTTCTTATTTTGTAGGGGGGTAAGGTCCATGATGGGAATACCATTGGTTTCATAGTGACAAACTTTCTGTAACAGCCCATTATTGTGAAGAACATCCTTACCTGCTTTTTTAATAGGTTAGGTAGTGTCAGAATAGCCAGCACTTTAGAAGGTTGTGGTCAAATTTGCCACCACTCGCTTGATAACTAAGGTAGGTGACTTGTGTCATTTGTTTGCTGTAATAGTTTTCTGGTCCTTTTTAGTGTGCTTACGACCTCTCTAATATTTTGTAGAAGTTCTTGCAAGGATCAGTTAAAGATTGCAGGATCATTTGTGTAAGCTAGAGTATGGCATTCATCTCCTGATAGGTTGTGTTTTGTCAGCATCTGGAAGGCTGCTGTGGCATTTTTCCATCCCAATGAGCATTTTGGTGAGTTCATACAACCCAGATTGGATAAATAAATGCTGACCTCCCTGTGGGTGTTGGGAGTACCTGTCAGTCATTAATGGTCCGATATTTAGCTCCATCCAGATGCTCTAAAGCTTCATCCATTCTTTGCGTAGGGTATACATTTGCTTCTTTGTAACTGTTTAGTTTTATGTAGATTACACAACCTGGTTCTCGTGTCTTTTTTTGCACCAACACAACCACGAGGCCCAGACACTACTAGATTCTTGAATTACCTCCATACAGTCTCCTACAGTTCCTCCCGCTTGGTTTGCTTGCCTTGTTCAGATACCTTATCAGGAGCCCACTTGTTCATCTACTGGATTTCTTTATGTACATGGTAATGTACTAGTTTGGCATACAGAGATGTAGTTGTGAGTATATCCCCTCTACAGTTCAGGAAATCCAGGCAGTGTTATTAAACTTAGAGACATGTGCTATGACAGTACTGCTTCATCATCTGAGGTGTCAGGTTGAACCTCGCTGAGGAGCTCCACTACCACCAGATCCACCCCTCTAATTCTTCTTGCAAACCCCTGCATATATTAAATAGTAGACCTAACATGGTAAAGCTTCATCATATGGACTTGGTAGAGTTTGTGTTTCTTCCTCTTACCTGGCAGCTCGGTTACATAATTAACATAATTTGCTGTCATTGTGCCACTTGTACTTATCCATCATCAGATCCATCATGGAGTATAATGCCCCCTTCAGTAAGTACCTGACCAGTCACATGCAACAAATGGAGAGTCCACAGCAGTTCCTCACAGAAAGAATACAGGATTTAAATACAGTATCCTATGCAGGCTGCCTTAAAGTCCCATCTCTGTTCTATGTTGCTGAGAGGCAATGTATGCCTAGCATACAAGACGTCTTTGGATCCTGCCCTGATGGACTTTTTTTTACATATCTGTAAAATGAACATCTAAGGGTTTAAAGTTTGCTTGCAACTTAAATTTAACATTTTGGAGGAATAGGTAAGTATTTATTTCATAGAATACTCGTTCTCTGGAATAGGCTTCCCATCCATGTAAAGCAGAGCCCTTCTCTAACCCTTTTCAGGCCCAGATCTTGACTAGTGGATGGCAAATTGGAAATTTACCCCTGGTCTGGACCCCTGTGATTCTGATGGACAGAGGCAGCTGTTAAATCATGCCGTAACTAACATACACCTCGTAAAGTAACCTCTATGGCACAATAACTGGAGGGAAACATTTGGGTTGCATGGCTAGGCTTATAAAGGCCTCAGTGGTCATTAGCTTGGTGTACACCTATGAACTTTCCTCTCTGTAGATACAGGAACCGCCCATGTTGCCTGTAACTTCAAAAGGAATAAGCATCATGACTTCTTCCAATTGCAATGTTCTCATGCTATTGCTATCCAGTCATACTGGTTTTTGCTAGTTGCTCATGTGTCATCTCCATAAGTCCCCAAAGCATAGTCCTAAACTTTGGCTTCCACTCCACAACAGAGTTAATCAGCATCACCCTCACCCTCATAATGTAAATTGAGGTCCCCTACCATAATGTAGTTTAAATGGTGAGCCACTTATGGATTCTTGGTGCAGTTCTCTCTCTAGGGAGATGGGGCAGGTACTTGCTCCACTTCCACTTGAACAAGTCTGCAAATGTTATGAGCATAGTCTTTAGAGCAGAGTTGAGTCTGTCCAATAAACTATTTATGGATGGAAATTTTAACCCACAGCACTTCCAAAGATAAGTCAGCAGGTCTGACAGAAAGGAGTCTGTCCAATAAACTATTTATGGATGGAAATTTTAAACCACAGCACTTCCAAAGATAAGTCAGCAGGTCTGACAGAAAGTTAACTCCTCTTATTGATTATTACCAGTGGAGAAAATCCCCTGCTAAAAATTTCTAACAGACAGTTTGACATAATTTATGCCTTAATAGATGACAAAACAATTACTCAAAGAAGGGTATCTTATAGTATAGTCTACTACCACAGAGATATACCTCTTACTTGTGGTGGTTGGGGTACTTAAATGTCTAATGATATCCATGGCTACCCCGTGAAATGGCTCCATGGTAACAGGGAGGACAACAAAACAGATTTAGCTTTTCTCATGCATTTTAGCCTTTTGATGCTGCTCATGTCTTACAATACCCTGTCAAACCCTGCAGTGCATGGCCAATACAATTTTTGCATACACCTCCTTTCTATATGCTTTATACCCATATGTCCTGAAAAAAAAAAAAGAATATAATGGGCTGTGAGAAGAAGTATCTAATGTTTCACCCTTGTGACTGAAAACTGATGCATGTCTTCCATCTAGCCCCTATTTCAGTATTTTTTTCCCTGCAAAATAGCCTGTTATCCCAGTATACAGAATCCTTCTGCCTGTGAGAATCGGGATCTTCCTTGGCTACATCCCTCAAGTTCTGTAAGATGAGAGTTGTCCATCTCACCCCCCTGCCCCTTTCTCTGAGATCCTCCCCATTTCCATTTTAATTGAAGTTTAGTATTTTTCAACAGTGCATCTGAGATTCAGGAATGTTGCTACCAACTAGGTCTTCCTCGGACATAACCCATTCCAGAGGCAGTCCATCTATCTCTCTTCCCCTCAAGTAATCTCATTGCATCCTCTACTTGGAGGCCTGACCACTGGCTATGTCTACCTCTTGATGTTAAAAGATTTGGTTTTAATGCTTTCATTTTAATAAATGCAAAACTTCTTCAGATAAAACAGTAAAACTTCAAACATTTGAAATGGACATAAAAGCAAGTTTTTTAATGTTTTAATGCCTTTCATGATGCGTCTGTGGTTTGTTATGTTAAAGTAAGTTTAGGTGACAAGTTTTTGCAATGCTTAATACCTGTGGAACACTATGTAATTCAGGCTGTGCCGTAAAGATTTTAATAGGGGTGTATAGCTTTAAATTTCATGAATGAAAGAGGGCTTGGTTCTCATGTGACCTAGGATATTGTATAAGCTCCATTTCAATGTGTTTGGATTTTTACTGTTTTATCTGAAGAAGTTTTGCATTTATTAAAACAAAAGCACTAAAACCAAATGTTTCAACAGCTTTTGAGTGTTTTTTTTTTTTTTTTTGAGACTGTTTCCTGCTGGAACCGTGAATTGGAGTCTCTGCAGTCACGTATTTTTCTTGGTTCGTAAGCTGTGTTTTGCAGTCTGGGTCTACCCCTTGCTATCTTCCCTATGTGATTGTTTCCATGGTTGGCTATGTGTACTACTTGCATGCAAGTAATTACGTGTTAGAATATCTGTTGAGATATCAGTTACTGACACCTGCTCATTTCCCTGCCACCGTCCCAGTCCAGTTGAACCTTGGCCAGTGGTACTTGAAAAGGTGTTTTTCCCAAGGCACTAACTACAGTGGACTACCCAGGCAAGTAGTGCTCTTTTGCAACAATTGCATACTTAATAAATATTTATTTGTGAAGCCATAGCCTTTGTAAGCTGTAGTTTTGTTACTTCCTACCAGGATAGTCCTCCCACCTTTGTTATAATTTGGAGCATCTGCAGTTTCAAGGCAGCCTACCACTACCATGGTGCTACCTCTGTTAGATGCCTGACATGGCTTTTGCTGCCCACCCTTTGTTTGGGGACTTGTGGATTGTACTACTTGGTTCCACTGGAAATATTTGACACTAGTATCTTGTGTACTGGAACCAGTGGATGTTCTGTAGTCTTATCTCGCCTTCATTCTTGCATATGGAATCGGAGCCGATCCTCGGCTCCAACACGGCCTATTTACAAGCTGAAGGTCTAATAGTTGGCTCGTGGCCGGGTAGGTATCCCATGGTGCACCAGTACAATCCCCAGATCTCATTTGCCGCGTCAACGAGTTTGGATGTTCTTCGTGTTTCACTGTTGCAGTCATTACATTTGGGTAATCTGCTGGCAAGTTGCCCTCAGTCAGCCTGATTAACAAAGTCTTGGGTCCTGCGTCGGTTGCTGTCCCTTCTTCCATGACGTCAGGTCGTCAGGGGTATAAGACATACAGCCAACAACATTTACATCAGTCTTTCTTGCCACGCTGTGCCCGAAGCAGAAGCAGTTCGCAAGTGCCAGTTGGCCGACTCCTGAAATTTTCGTTTTCGAGTTTCAGAACCGAAGTCTTCAACTAAAAGCTAAGTACCCCATTGGGGAAACTTTTTTCTTGCTCCTTACCGATGTCAGTAAAAGTCAATAATTGTATTATTTGTGGGAAGCAAATACCTCATAAGGATTTTCATTTGTACTGTATTCCTTGCCTAGACCCTGACCACAACATGCCTTGCTGTCAGTTTTGTGCTAAATTTAATCAACTCACTATTAAACGTCTGCATATGTTTGCTTCTAAATATTTTGGCCCAAGATTTAACTTTCCAGAAATGTCGTCGGTTAGCAATTCGACTACCTGAATACCTAAAAAATGCAAAGAAAAAGACAGACCGTCGAGGTCCAAAACCGACGAAGCTTCTCCTAAGCCAATCGCCGGTACTCAGTGAGGCACTTTTGCAGCCCCTGATACCTGCTACTTTTGATTTGCAGGCCTCTACTGAGACCCATTCGGAGTCTGGTATGCCGCGAGACACTTTAAGTATTGAACCCGCGGATGTCTCTACCTTAGATGGGTCCGGAGCTGCTGAGCAGGCACTGGCTTCTGAGGGTGTTTTCAGGCCTAAAGATTTGTATATTAAACCGATGCCATCTTCAAAACTAAGGCCAAAATTTACTTCTATGTCTAAAAAAACGATGCTTGGGCCACATGTACAGGCCCCAATGCCTAAAAAATAAATGATCAAAATGGCTGAGGATTTAATTACCTTGATCAGGGGTACTCGTCCCCCTCCTGCTAAGAGGCTTAGTCAAGACACTGACTATGAATCTTCAGATCAGGTTTATGTTTCTTCTGATTCTTCTTTTGATCAAGAATTATCTATTCCACCTTATGAGGACTCTGATGCAGAAGATTCCAGCCCTTCTGCTTCTCCTCCTGAGGATTTTTCTTTTGGAGAAACTTTGCATACCTTAAGGGAACACTTTCACTGGGAGAGTCAGGACTGGGAGACTCAGATTTTCTCAGAATCTAAAGAGAGGCTTAGGGATTTCCTTCTTCCTCAGCATAGGCCTTTGGCTATACCTCCTGTTCTAGACATTGTTGATGTTTTCTCAGAATCCAGCATGGCTCCTGATTCCCTGCCTCCGGCTCCTAGTAAGCCAGACAGATATTACAGGATTCCTGACTCCCACAAATTCCTCTTAAAAAAAAAACCTACTGCTGACCCTGAAACCATTTCTCAGGGTCCCAAGGGCATTAAAGCTTCTACTGCTAAAAATCCTACCCCTTCTGATAGAGATTCCAGGGCGCTGGATAGATGGGGTAAGAAGGTTTACACTTCTGCAACCTTGGCAATCAGGGCTCTAAACTGTCAATTTCATATGCTTAAATATCAGTAGCATGTCGTGGGATTACTTAAACAGAAAATGATGTTGATTTCTGACTGTGTGGAAAATAGAGTTGCAGGATTTATTGCATTCAGCTGAACAAGTTGGCAAACATACTTTGCAATGTGGTTTTGATTCCTTGGAGGCTTCTTGCAGGGCCGCTGTAACTGGATCTGTGATAAGAAGGCATGCTTGGCTCAAGGAGCAACATCTGCCTGACCATGTTAAAGTAAACTTGTTGGATGCTCCTTTACAACAGGACGGTCTATTTGGTAATAAGGCAGAATAAGTTTTGAAAAAGATGGAAGATGAAGCTAAATCTGTGCAAACTGTAAAAGATTTCCTACAAGTGCAGTCACCCAGGTTCAGTAGGCACTGGCCTACTAAGAACTGGTCCTTTCCAGTACCCACCAGAGCCACTCAGGTCAAACCCAGACATTCCAAAGGCTCCAGGTTTCAGTCACAAGGAACTTATAGAACAAAGCAATGGGGTGCCTCCACCTCCAAATGTGGAAGTACCAAGGCACCTTCCTACGGTAAACAGTCTCAATGACTTTCCACTTATCTTTTGGCCACCCCTTTGGGGGGAAAACTGGCACTTCATGCATGAAACTGGCACCTGATTACCCAGGACAAGTGGGTTTTAAATATAGTATCCCAGGGATACAGATTTCATTTCCACACATTGCCAATCCCAAACGGATGGCCAGATCTGCCTCCAAATCAGTGGGCAGAGGCCCAGAAACAAGTTATGTCCCTCATGAATATGGGGGCTATTCAACCAGTACCAGAAAAGGAAAAGGGACAGGGTTTTTATTCAAGACTTTTCCTGGTACCCAGAAAAGACAAATCCTGGCGTCCAATTCTGTACTTATCCATTCTAAATACATTTCTGGACATTCCAAAATTCAAGATGCTGATTCTACAACGGTTACTACCTATGCTAGGCAAGGATGCCTGGTTGGTAACTCTAGACTTAAGAGGCTTACCTGCATATCCCAATCAGGGAATCTTGCAGAAGATACCTCTGCTTCAAAGTAGGCTATTTGCATTACCAGTTCTCTGCACTGCCCTTTGGCTTATCTACTGTGCCCAGGGTCTTCACAAAGTGCCTGGCATCAGTAATTGCATTTTGCAGGCAAATAAATATTCAGATTTATCCATACCTGGACGATTGTCTAATTCAGGCAGAAAACAAGGACACTCTTCTAAAACATCTGGCATTTACTTGTCTAGGGTACACCATAAACGAAAAGAAATCACAACTGGTACCCTCTCAAATAATTACATTCCTGGGTGCAAGCTTGAATACAACTGCCCAGATGACTTACCTTATGCCAGAAAAACAAATTCAGTTGATGACTAACTTCAAACAGGTGGCCACAAAAACCCAGCTATCTGCCAGACAAATTCTGCAGACCTGGGGGTTCATGGCCTCCTGCATCCTAATAATTCCATATGCAAGACTGCATATGAGGAAACTTCAGTGGTACCTAAAAAGCTTATGGAGTCAACATTGTCACAGCCTGGAAACAATTATTCCTATCATTCCTTGCCTGCAGCTAGAGTTCCTATGGTGGGCAGAGGCCTGCCACCAAAACAAGGGACTGTCATTCATTCCACCCCATGCCACCCAAACCCTGACTACAGACGCATCAGATTATGCTTGGGGGGGCGCATCTGGCAGGGAGAAGCACTCAGGGCCAATGGAGCTCAAATCAAATGCACCTGCATATCAACCAGAAAGAAATGCTAGCTGTACAGAATGCTCTGACAGCCTTCAAGGACTATCTTCATCCAGGACAACTACTGATAAAGACAGACAACACCACAGGCATGTGGTACATAAGCAGGGGGGTACCCATTCCTACCCTCTTGCAGACTAGCCATGGCATTGTGGAACACGGCCTTGACTTATCAAATACATCTACAAGCTCAATTCCTGCCAGGAAAGCAAAATACTCTGGCAGACGAACTAAGCAGAAATCTTATGGATCCACACGAAAGGAAACTGGATCCACAAATCTTCAGCATGCTGACACGCAAATGGGGGAGTCCAGACATAGATCTTTTTGCCTCACCCCAAAACTATCAGTTGGACAAATTCTGCACAAGAATTCATCACAATAAAGCTTGGAAAGTAGATGCTCTGTCCTTCAGCTGGAAAAACCTATCAGTCTATGCCTTTCCTCCTCTGCCTCTGCTGTCCATGATCTTATTAAAAGTCAGACAGGAAAAAACAAAAAATGATACTGATTGCTCCAGACTGGCCTCGCTAACACTGGTACCCGCTCCTACGCAATATGTCACACCTTCCTCCGTGGTACCTGCCTGTGACACCTTACCTATTGTCTCAGCAGAACTATCAAATTCTGCACACTCATCAACAAACTCTGAATCTTGTGGCATGGCTAATCAACTAACTTCACCAGTTACATCTCTCAGCAAACCTGTGATGGATGTCATTTTGGAGGTTAGAAGGTCTAGTACTAGAAAATCTTATGCTGACAAATGGAAAAGATTCTGTGCCTGGAACCAAGCACAGGGAATAAGCACAGCAATGCCCAATATTTCTCAGATTCTGCAATATTTAACTGAGATGCTTCACAAGGGCCTATCTTTTTTTTCTATAAAAATCCATGCCTCTGCCATTTCAGCTCATTACAACACAGAGCCTCCCCTCTTTTCTCATCCTCTGCTAAAGCAGTACCTCAGAGGGGCCAAAAATTTATGACCTCCCAGGAGAGCACCAACTCATGCATTGGGACCTCAATTTTGTTTTGGAAAAACTCACTCTACCTCCTTTTGAACCAGCTGCTACTGCAGATTTAAAATGTCTCTCCTGGAAGACAGCTTTCCTTTTAGCAGCACTTCAGCTAGAAGGATTTCAGAATTACAGGCTCTTATGGCAGTGGAGCCTTTCATTATTTTTCATCCGGACAGGGTGGCTCTCAGGACCAGTCCATCTTTCATGCCTAAGGTGGTATCCAGTGTGGCTCTTAATCAGACCATTCATCTGCCAACTTTCTTTCCCAATCCACAGAACAAGGGTGAGCAGATTCTGCATTCATTGGATGAACACAGACAACTTAGATTCAACTTAAACAGGACAAAACCTCTAAGTAAATCTGAGCAACTACTGGTGGCATTTGCTGCAGGGACAGAGGGAAATCCTATTTCAAAGCAGACTATTTCTAAATGGATAAGCCATTGTATTCATTTCTGCTATGTGCACCATGGTAAACCTATCCCCAAGGAGATCAGATCTGATCTGATTCCACCAGGGCTGCATCTACTTCTGCAGCCTTTCTCAGAGGGGTTCCTACCAGAGACATTCTAGAAGCTCCTACCAGGAGCTCAGTTCATACATTCACCAAACATTACCATTTGCCTCTCTTCTCTAAATGCAGAGCTGGCTTTGCCACTGCTGTCCTGCAGGGCCTTATAGCTGCTCCTAATTCTGTATAAATCCATCCTCCCAACCATAGCTTTGGGAATCTACCCAAATGTAATGACTGCAACACTGAAACACGAAGAACATAGTACAGTTTTGTACACTTACCATAAATGTAGATGTTCGAGTGTATTCACTGTTGCAGTCAGGGTTACCCACCCTCCAGCCCCCTGTTTTTCTCTTACTATGCCTCTATTTTCTTTTACTATGCTTAAAAGCCTTTTTGGTGTATTTGTTTTTGTTTGGAGGTATATTTTTTTGTGTTCTAAATTTTATATATATATATATATATATATATATATATATATCTATAATTTTGCTCCCCATTTGGGGGGCACCTGACATCTGGGGCAAGAAAAACTAGTGTAAATGGCGTCGGCTGCATGTTTTATACCCCTGACAACCTGACATCTTGGAAGAAGGGTCAGCAACCGACGCAGGACCCAAGACTTTGTTAATCAGGCCGACTGAGGGCAACCTGCCAGCAAATTACCCAAATGTAATGATTGCAACAGTGAATACACTCGAACATCTACATTTATGGTAAGTGTACACAACTGTACTTTGTGCTTCTCTTTGGCTCTGGCTAAGTTTTTCAATTTATTCAACGTTTATACATAATTTTTGGACTTTTCTACTTAAAACTGTTATATTATTGCTTAGTCATAGTTAGTGTAGTTTGCAAGTTAGAATAGTTAGTTTATAAGTGCACCTTTTGTATGCAATTTCTTTAGTACAGTTGGCCTTTTGGCTTCATAGTATTTGGTATCCTGTGTGCTGGTTAATAATTAGAGTTTAGTAATTGTAGGCACCTTTTGCACTCAGTTAGGCTGTGTGTTGTTTAATAGTCATAAGTCAAGTGTTTTGCAGATTTCCGCTTGCTTAATTGGTTAGTGTTGTTAACAGAACAAGGTTCTGTTTTCCTTGTTGAGTTGTTGTTGTTTGTCTTTTCGGCTTTACCCGGTTAGGAGTCACCACAGCGGAACTCCAGTCCGCTAATGATTGGCAGTAGATTTTTTATTGTGCCGAGTTGCCAGCCCGTCACCCAACCTTCAGCAAAGGCACGCCCATTCACGCATGTCTTTCGGAGGCCACTCTGAAATTTACACTTTATTCCTGTTTGAGTGTGACGACTCTTCTTATTGTACCTTTCCCTAGGTCTGTTTTAGTTAGAAGACCTAGTTTTCTGTTTCCTTTTCCTGCCCGGGCCAGGCCTGTTTAAATTAGAGGACCTAGTCCTCGTGGTGTCTTTCTCTTTCCTGCAGGGCTAGGCCCGTTTAAATTCGGGGACGTAGTCCTCTCATTTTTCTTTGTTTGTGTGTGTGTGTGTGTGTGTGTGTGTGTGTGTGTGTGTGTGTGTGTGTGTGTGTGTGAGCTCTTCCCTGTGAGAATGTTTAAAGAAAGCAAGGACCATAAGCCATCTGGCTTTGAGAAATGCATAAAATGCTCACAGATGTCCATAATGGATGGCCACAGTAATTGCGTTTACTGTTTGGGGGCCATCCGTTTACAGGAAATTTGCTTATTTTGCCACTCTTTCAGTGCTAGGATGTTGCAAGAAAGAAAAAATAAGCTTATCTTAAAAGGTCTTCTAAAGCCTTCCTTTGACGAAGATCTAGCTAGCTCTTCCAAATCTCAGGGATCTAAAAAGGAAAAGTCTAAGTCCTCTAGGAGGCCGTCCCCGGCACCGGCTTGTGTCTCGGAGCCACCTCTTAAAATTAACAAATCTGATAAGTCCACTGTCTCATCAGCTCCACAGAGTTCAATGCCGATTGAGAGTAGTACTGTGATTACAGGGTCGGCCCCAAGTAGCTCAGAGCTGACCTTACGGAGCTGGTTTATGGATCCACTACCGGTCTCCCCTACATTGAATTCACTGATACTGCAGAGATCCCGTTGTCCTACTCTGTCCTCATGGTCTTCCAGGAGTTTATCGGAAGAAGATGTGGAGAGGGTAGTGCTGAGACTCTTGAAGTCATCTGCCTTACCAAAGTTGTTGTTGGCTCCGACTCGATCAGTTCCGAAGCCACTTGAGTCTGTTTAGCCCCCTTCGGTCATTCCTCCTCTGAGCCATGTTGGCCTTTCGGAGCTGGAGTGTTTGGTACCACTCGTGGAGCCATCGGCTCCAGCTCCCCCTGTAGCTGTTTCGGAGCAAAGTTCCGCTCCGATACTCTCGGTGCCATCCATGGTGTCTAGGAGCTGAAGCTCCCCGGTCGGCCCAAACAGAGATTCCTGTAACCGAACCTCTTTGGTTCAGAGTCTTCCTCTTGGCGCGTCGGCGAGGGTAAGTTCGGATCCTATGTCTATCTTGGAGCCAATGGCTCTGGAGCCGATGGCAACCTTGGTCTCCTTGGAGCCGGGGAGGTCTTCAGAGCCGGAGGGGTCGGCATTCGAGATGATGAGGAGTGTGCTGTCCCGATCTTCAGCTCCTACCAAGGGAACAGACACTCTTCCCCCTAAGGCACCTACTTCTGTCTCAGCTCTTACTCTTTCCGTGGACAGCAGTGATCCTCAGCATCAGCAGCCACTGGCCGGTGGCCCCCATTTTTCCAAGACCTCCCCAGAATATCCTTCCGAGGAGCCCCCATGGAAGAGAATATGTAAGAGGAAGCATGTAGATTCTCCTAGTATGAATCTCTGACCTGTGACACTGACCTCGAGGAGTCAGAAGGGTCCCCCAAGTCATTCTCTGATGATGTCTCCTTCTTAGAGATCCTGGAAATCCTTAAACAGAGGTGCAGCTGGCCCACTGACCTCGAGGAGTCAGAAAGGTCCCCCAAGTCATTCTCTGATGTCTCCTTCATAGACATCCTGGAAATCCTTAAACAGAGGTGCAGCTGGCCCACTATCACCCCCTTCTGATGAGGAGTCTGTGTACCTGAAGGCTTTCGGGTCTCAACCTTCAGCCTCTTGGGCGTCTCCACCCTTCAGCGAACTGATGGAGCTAGTAAGTCAAAAGGTGTAGGATACTCCTGATGCCGTGGAGCCAGTCCCCAGGGGACCGAATAAGTTTTTCTGCACCCCCCAGAAAAGGACTTTTTGTCTAAAGGTGTTCCCGTAGATGCCATGGTGGTGGCGGCCACTAAGAAGGAGCTAGCAGAGATGACTTCTGTTCATCCGCCGAATAAGGAGTCTCGAACGATGGACAGATACGGGAAGCGTATCTTCACTTTAGCGGCATTTACCCTTAGATCACTGAACTACCTTACACACTTCACGAGGCTTCAGAGAGATCTCCTTAAGGAGTTAGGAGATTCTCTACAAGGTACATGTACTGAGGGAGTCCCTGACAAGGTATTTACCCAGTTGTCTATCTTGAATTCCATCGTCAACTCGTCCATGCGGCTTATTTCGTATGCAGCCGATGGAGCGAGTAGAGCAGCGGGTTCATTAATTTCCCTAAGGCGTCACTCCTGGATACGTTTGTATAACTTTGTGGAACCGTTCAAGTCTACCTTTACCAATGCCCCCTTCGGTTCCTCATTGTTTGGGCCTAAGGTGTCACTCCTGGATACATTTGTGTAACTTTGCGGAACCGTTCAAGTCTACCTTTACCAACGTCCCCTTCGACGGTTCCTCATTGTTTGGGCCCTAGGTAAAGGACACTCTGACGTGGTGCGAGCAAGAAGGAAAAACGCACTCTGCCGTGGGAGTACGTTTTACTGTACCCTCTAGACCATATTCTAAAAGTCAGACGGATGGTAAGATGTGGTTCAAGAAGTCCCAGAGGTTTTTCCAGGATGCACAGGGTGACACCTCCTTCAGAGGCAGAGGAGGAGGAGGAAATGGTAGACATTGCCCTAGAGGCAGGGGCGGTTCGCAAAACCAGGGAGGTCGCGATTCCTTTCAGGGCCAGCCTCACCAGTGCTCCTGATGTGGGGCCCAACTGTGCTTCTCTGGGGCTGGTCGGGGGTTGCGTTTCTTTGTATCCAGAAGCCTGGCTGGGTATCACTCAAGCCAAGTGTGTACAAAGAATTGTTACCAGAGGTTATGTCATACCCTTTTCTCTTCCACCTTTTGTTCCCAAGAGGATCCCTGATGTTCCACCCAATCACAGAGATCAGGCAACTGTGGAGGTCAACAAGTTGCTGTCAAAAAGAGTCATCCAAACCGTCCCAGCAGACCAAATAGGATCTGGAACTTACTCCAGATTCTTTTTAGTGCAGAAACGTACAGGGGACTGGAGGCCCATTTTAGACCTCAGCAGATTGAACGAATCAGTGACGAAGGACAAGTTCCGGATGGTGACACTGCAGTCTATACACCCGTTATTAGGGAAAGACAATTGCATGTGCTCAAGAGATCTCCAAGACACTTACTCCCACATAAGAATGGACAGGGCTTCGAGGAGTCATCTACGTTTCCGGCTGGGAGTCTGTCATTACCAGTTTCGTACTCTGCCCTTTGGTCTCACCACAGGCCCCATGGTGTTCACCAAGTGTATGGCGGTAGTGACAGCTCACCTGAGACGTCAAGGATTCCAGGTGTTTCCATATCTGGATGACTGGCTCTTGACTGCCCCCACCAGGCATCTACTTCTTCAGACCAAGAACGCTACTGTTCAGCTGTGTGCCCAGCTGGGAATTTCTATAAATTGGGAAAAGTCTGCATTATTGCCCTCTCAATCTGTGAATTTTATAGGCGCAGAAATAGACATAGTAGACATGTTGGCTCGTATTCCTGTAGAAAGGGCACAGAATCTAGTTCTTCAAATTCAGTGTCTTCTCCCCTTACAAAAGGCCAAAGCCAAGACTATTCTACAGCTTTTAGGGACCATGGCCTCCACCATATTGCTAGTGCCACTAGCCAGACTACACATGAGGATTCGTCAATAGCTCCTTGTGTCCCAATGGTCCTTTCAGCACCTACCATTATCTCATCACATTCTGCTTACAGACTCTTGCAAGAAGTACCTCATTTGGTTGACTCTACCCAATCAGTTAACCACGGGCACTCCATTTGTTCCTCATCAACCTGTTGCTACTGTGACCACGGATGCCTCACAGATAGGGTGGGGGTCATTATCTAGGCAGGACTGTCCAAGGCACATGGCAAGATCACGAGGCTCACCTGCATATCAGTGTTCTAGAGATGAGGGCGGTGCTCCTGGCATTGCAAGCACTTCACCACCTTCTGCCTCTGGGGACTATTGCAATACAGTCAGACAACATGTCAGTAGTATGGTATATCAACAAACAAGGTGGAACCAGATCTTACCCACTCTGTCAAGAGGCCTTTTGAGTTTGGAAATGGGTGATATCTTCCCAGTGTTTTCTGGTGGCAACACACATTCCAGGGACAACCAACATGATAGCCGATAAGCTCAGCCGGGCAATCCTGATGCCTCACAACTGGTCTCTGAAATAAGAAACAGTGGAACAGATTTTCTACAGATGGGGACAGCCTTGCTGCGATCTGTTTGCCAGTCCAATCAGTGCCAAATGCAGCAGCTACTTCTCCCTAATCCCCCCTCCGGGGAAGTCACCGAGAGACGCACTTGTTCACGATTGGCCCCTGGGTCTCCTTTATGCTTTTCCTCCCTTCCCTCTCATTCCCAAGGTTATTCAAAAAGCGAAATGGCTGGGAAGCAAACTGATCCTCATTGCTCCTTACTGGCCTCATCAGGTTTGGTTCCCCTTTTTTGGGCCTCTTCTCCTAGACGATCATTGGATTCTGGGCCCAGTTCCAGACCTGTTGACTCACATGTCAGGTTCGCTTCACTCCTCCTTACACAACCCGAATTTGACAGAGTGGCTGCTCCAGTTCCATCCCTAGTCAGGCTTCATGACACTTCACCCTCCATGACTCATATCCTTGTGTCTTCTCATAAACCTTCCACTAGGAGACTATATTCCAGTAAATGGAGAAGATTCTCTATCTGGGCGGAGAAAATGAATGTTGATCTTTACACTGCCTCCATTCCAGTGGTTTTGGAATTCCTATCTGAGCTTTTTCGCCAGGGATCTGTGGCTGCCACTATCAGAGTTTAATTGGCAGCGATTTCAAATTTTCATCTAGGCTTTCAAGCTTCTAATCTGATGTCACATAGGCTGTGCAAAACTTTCCTTAAAGTTGCCACTTTAAGACCCCCCCTTGCAAGAACCTGTGGCCTCATGGGATTTAAATTTTGTGTTATCCAAATTAACTTCTCCGCCTTTTGAGCCTTCTCATTCATCCCCTTTGAAATTCTTGTCTTGGAAGACTTTGTTTCCTGGTGACTATCATGTCTGCCAGACGGGTTTCAGGAGTTGCAAGCATTGTCTGCGAAACCTTCTTACTTGATTTTTCGCAAAGACAGGGTGTCCCTTCATACTAATTCTTCTTTTGTCCCCAAGGTCTGTTCCCATGCCACCTTGAATCAATCCATAGAACTTCCGGTGTTCTTTCCAAATCATTCCAACGCAGCTGAATACAGGTTTCGTCAGCTGGATGTCCATAGACGATTACGTTTTTATTTGCACTGGACTAAGGAAATCAGGAAATCAGATCAATTATTTATTTCCTTTTCTGAATCCATGTCAGGTTTACCAGTTTCCAAAGTAACACTCTCAAACTGGATTTCTAGCTGTATAGCTTACATTTACAACTCTGAGGGTAGACCTTTACCCTTTAAAATCAAGGTTCATTCTGTCAGATCTACCTCTGCAGCCTTTCAAGCCAGGGTCCCACTTGATATTTGTGCAGCAGCAGTGTGTGCTACCCCTCACACTTTTATTACTCATTACAAATTGGATTTAACTCCAGAGGTAGAGCATCATTTGGTTCCACGGCACGCAGGAGTATTTTTCCTTGAGCCACCCAAGAATAAGACGCTAGGGACGCTGTCCCATATGTAAGAATGAAGGCGAGATAGGACTACAGAACATAAAGACGTTATGTACTCACCATAACATTCCATGTTTGTAGTCCATCTCACCATTCATTCTTACCAACCCACCCTCCTACCCCCATCTTGGAAGCACCTGGCGACAGAAAAATACTATTACCTTTTTTTATGGAGACCTTTTAGTATTGGCTTTCTTCTGTATATTTGTTGTTATCTCTCCTAGTTAGCAGCAAACAAGATCTGGGGATTGCACTGGTGTACCATGGGATACCTACCTAGCCACGAACCAACTAGAAGACTTCCAGCTTGTAAACAGGCCGAGTCTCGGCTCCGATCCCATATGTAACAATGAAGGGTGAGATGGACTACAAACATGGAACATTATGGTGAGTACATAACATCTTTTTCCTCGCTCTACCTATGTAGGCTGCTGTGACGGTTTAGAACATCTCCACAGGCTCCCTTTTTCCCATGTACAGTGCTGGACATTTGCCTTGTGCAATTGTGCTTTGTTGGCTAGAGAGAAGTAATCTGTTCTGCTAATTTCTTTAGTAGTGTTACAGTAATGATCTGATATCCAGCTTCTCATGTTATCAGCAAAATATGGAGTACTTGCTCTGTTATCATAAGGTCTCCCAACATTTCAAAGGCAGCAACTTGACATCTGTTCACCCATCTGTTAAAGTGTGTTTTACTTCACTGGAATCACTGAATGTCTTCTGGACTTCTGTATTCTATTAACATTGTTCTGCAAACTTCGTGTGTAAACATAATACATCCAGAAAGAACATTTTTAGTGTTACAGTAATCCATTCGAACAGTCTCAGACATCTTATCATTGCATTGCATAGTCATACCTGTGAGCAGAGAAGTTAAAAAAATCTTGCTGTTGCTTGTGGTCAGTTTGGTTCTGATTACAGTCTCATTCAGATGCATGTATGAAGTGGAGTCATCCCCCAACTTATGAGAAACTTTTTCGTAATGGTCTTGACCTCTAGAGCTTAACTTTTACCCTTGAAACTTGTGTGCCTTTAAGAAGAACAGTTATTTTTCATGATGGCATTAATTTATTCACTCCAACTCCCTCTCTGCAGCTTTGGCCTTTCTCTGCTGCTCCTCAGTTTGTGCTCCATCTCTTTGCACCATGAGGTGTTTCTTTCTCTCAGTTACTTCAACACATTTCATTTTCAGCTGCAGCCTTTTTTTTCCAGTTCAAGCTGTATTCTGAAGTTGTGCATATTTGCCACATGATGTTAGCCCTCATAGCTGCTACTGTGCTGTCTGGATATTCAGTGACTTAATTTTAGCAGTAGCCAAGGTGACAGTCTTGTCATCAATGATCATGCTGGCAGGTTGGATTTCTTTCAATCTGCATACTTTATTCAGCTGTAACACTATTTTTCTTATCCTGCAGAGCTCATTTTTACCAGTTTCCTAAGCTCTGATTAAAAACTTAAGTAACTGGTGTGCAAGATATACTGATGTAAGTTTAGCTTGGGGTTGCAAGGGAACAATGCAGATTTTGGTGCCAAGTTTCTACAAGCTATTAAAATTCCACTTTACAGTATATCCACATTGTATGTGTCGCTCAGTGGCTACAATTTAGCAATTTGCACCATTTTATACCTCACCCACTACACTCAAATGAGCCCATTACTTACCATCTGTTGAGCAGAGTTACAATCACTGGCTTCCCAGTGTTGTACCCACAGTCGTCCTAGCTCAGTGCCTTCCAGTACTATCTTGCCAACAGTGATATGAACTTTTCAAGATTGCTTCCCACATGTGTAAATGTGCACACAGTTTTACAGGAAGGTCAGTGATATCTTTCAGTACCAGCCCCCTCCTTCTATGCTCTCACAGTAACATACTGCCATCAACCAGCCTGGTCTGGCAAACCAAAAACACTGCTTCTGCTTACCCTTAAACCAGGCCAACTATTAAATATGCATATGGTAGCTCCATCTCTGAGCACTCTTCAAAATGCTGATCCAACAGTTAAAATGTCACCAGTTCTGAAAATATGTCCTTATAGTACTAAATAAACCAACAGCCGTCTTCTACATACTTTTGAAATTAAATTAAAAACTCTCCTTGAGATAAATACAGTTAATGTTTTGTTACAGCTGAATATGCAAGCAGCTGTACATTTGCACAAAGAAGTGCAAAATAGATGAGTTTTAACAGACTGTAAGTAAAGAAACTCTCATCTTAGTTGGTCATCTCAATACCACTTGCTAAAGAGTTACTAAAGTCTGTATACTTCTGAATTCTTAGTTCAGACATCATTTGCACAGTCTTGAAGGCAGGGAATTTCTATGCTTGGGCTTCTGTTCCAGAGATGCCCTCCACTGTGTTCATTTCAGAAAGCAAGGCAAAAACTGCCGAGTTTGCAAATGATCAATCAATCTCTCACTCTCTCTGCTTAAAAAGAGTCCCAGGTTTTGTGTTTTCTGTTTGGTTTTGATGCCGAATGTTGAATTTACTGTTTCAGTCACCACATAACTGAAACTAGTCTGAATTAGGTAATACATCCTGTGACTAAGTATAACATTCCAAGGTGCACTGATTGTTTAGCACTACATATATGTATTTGAGACGCTGTTTTTGCTTTTAACTGTTTCGCCAAATTTTCACTCAAAGCAACTACAATACTCTGCACAGTTCCCATTTTGTCATTACATTTTCCATGATGCAACATTTACAGAAAGCCGTCCATCCATAACTCCTTTTTTCCTATTTTTATTCATAAGGTCAGGGTGTCACATCACCACTGTCCATCATCCAGAGGCAGTTTCCACACTGCCAGGTGGCAAGCCCTACTATTGTTGGTCTTCCATTCCATGCACATACACGCACGTGCATCTCTACGATCAGTTTAGAGTATTCACTCCAGCCATTGCATGACTTTGCAATGTGGAAGGAAACCAGAGCATGTTGGAGAGAAGCCACATGAATAGATGGAGGATATGCAGGATCCACACAGGAGGCATCCCTGGAATCAGAAACACTCTTGCTGTGAGGTGTCAGTGCTGCCAGCTCCACCACTATAAAATACAACTAGCTGGTTTTAGGAATAAAACTCATAGCCTTCTGCTCCAAAAGTAAGTGTACTACCTGTTAAGCTACTAGCAATAAACATGTGCTAGCTCTTGAGCTACTAGCAGCAACTACAGTCAGTTTTAGTTTTTTTTTTTTAATCTGTTTAATTCAGTATAGTTTGAATTTTCTATTTTTTTAAAGATAATTGCAAGCTTCACTCAGATTATCACAGGAGCCATATATCTGTTTTCCCAGTGATAAGGAACCTCTCAGCAAATTTACATTTCCTTCCCAATGTGCTTATGGAGATGCTCCTGAACCAGTCCTCTTGGAGTTGATTGGGATTTGTCACTGAGCCAATTCCCTAAACTTCCAGTTTTTTTTGTTAGGCAAAAACCCTGAAGAAAGGGGGCCCTTCACACTGTGGATGTACACCCGGAGCTCAAGTGTTCCATGAAGCAGCTGAGAAAGCTTGAGAAGATGAACCAGTAATTAATCTCCTTTGATGCAGGGAGGGAAGGGCCTACATTTGCCGACTGCATTGTGCTTTGTCATCAGACAACTTGCCCTCCATTGACAAATGCTGTGGTCAAAGCTTGTGCTGCAAGAGGAGATGAGTGTTTCATATTCTAGCTTCATGAATTCCTTCCTTACAGACATTTGCAGCATTGCCACTTCATCTTTATGGCATACCTTCACCAAGCATTTTTTGCCTTGATTGCAATTTTGGGAGTCTACCTGTATTTGGAAAATCATTACTCAAGGGCACTGATGTCTGAATTCATGTGTCTTTGCAGTCATCCTCCTCCTCTCTGCACCCTAATGATTAGTTGTTAACTTGGAGTAGAACCTTTGACCCTCTGAAGGATGGTCTTTGAGATTCGATATACAGTATGTAATCTTAACACATCAGTTGATCTACAAAGAGGGTCATCGTCGGTGGGCCAGAAATATTCTACTTGCATTCCTCTGAAAATGTGAGTTTCTTCCAAGTAAAGCACGTTTGTTATTTTAATGTAAATGTTGTATATTTATTATTCATTGATATCTGGGAAGGTGCTTAATAGTTTAGGATGGTGTTTGCTAGTGGCATGCAGGCAAATTTGAAGACTTGGGGGACATGCCGTTGTATGGCCACTGTGTTACAGTTCATGACTCGATATGGTCTGGTGTGGTTTCCTTAGTAAGGAACCTTACAAAGTGTTGAACTGTGATCACTGGAGATGATGTACCCAACTGAGGACTATCTATGTTGATCTGCTGATGCAGTAGGCCTATATCTGTTATCTTCCACAACCAGAGATTCTTCTAATCTTGTAACTGCATTTATTGTAACATTTCTTCCAGCCTTGTATAACTGCATGTTTCTCAGCTGCTTCTTCAGGACAGCAGTATCCTGCATGTGTTACATGCAATATGAGACTTGAGAAATCAGCTTTATTGATGCAGCTCCAGGGGATGCAAAGGCCTATTGCATTGTTAGCAGATATATGAACCCACTACCTGTATGTAAATGAGTATTAGCTTTTGGGCACCAGTTGACAAGATTTGGAGCTAAAAAGAGAACTGGTGTTGTAAAGCTAGAAGCTAACAGCAAAGCCGAATGACACATTCATGAAGAAAGCATTCTGTAATGAGATATGAACTGGAAAGCTGCAGTTCCTTTCCCTTTAAAAAGGTTATTGCAGTTTGAAGATTACTAGAATGCTGGAATGTGGCACACCCTTGTATAAAAAGGCACTGCTGCTTTGCATTGCATTCTTTACTTACTGACATGCTAAACTGGGGCTCGAGTAAGCACTGATCCTTTCAGAAGTATACTTTTGAAAGCAGGTCTTAGGCACGCCTGAAAGTGACAGCCCTTAGGAAACTAATACTTGAGCAAGCTCGTGGTTTGGTTAACACGGCTGTCCAAGGAAGTTGTTGCCATTTTAGTAGTTGCTCTTCTTGTTTTCAGTAATGATTTTTATTGGTATTTTTGCTCCCAGAGAGTAAGCAAAGAACGGAGGTAGGCTTTGTAGAACTAGAAGGGGAATTTTTATTAAAATTTTAAGTATTTTCATAGAAGTTATATGAATTGGCAGTATAGGTTGATTTGAGTTCTTCTGGCTCATTCTTTTTCATTGGCAAGGCATCTGTAAGGACTTGCTAATGCAGTCTCGCACCTTGACAGTTGGAGGGATCCCAGTTCTAAAATGTTGTCTGCATTCCACAGCTACTCTCTCTCTCTTTTTTTTTTTCTTCTCTTTTTCTCTATGAAAGTAAATGGTTAATTGCTTTACTACTTCGGGACACTGGTCATTTCTTGGGCTTCAAGCCATTGCAATGCTGTGTTCACACTTTTTATCTTTTTTTTAAAGTAAACATGCACTACATGCTTTTATTGCATCTGATAATGTTGCAAGAGAAGATTATCAACAGGTATTTTTGTTGATGTCTGATTGTTCCAGAACAGCTGGATTGTCTTTTCTGCTTTTTGTTTTTTAGGGGGGGAATCATGTCACATACTTCGGAGGAAAATCTGCTGAGTGATTATTTTATTTATTTACTTAATTTACTTTTCCTTACTTTTTGTTGGGATTGATCACTGATCAGTAGTGACAAATTTCAGGCCCAACCTGGTTTGTTCTAATTCAACTAGTAGTTAGGTTACATAACAGTGGAACAGATATGCAGCATGCATAACATACTGTTAATTTTTATACATTATAAATACAGTAGAGATATAAACTAGAGAAAATGTAACACAGTAAGAAAATATAAAGTAGATAGGAAGAGTGAAAGAAGAAATGAGGAACATATTGTGTACAGAAATGGTTATAAGAGTAGTGTTGAAGGTGTGTACTATGTACTTATATGCATGTTATGGCCAACTATGTAGGGGATCAAGGTTGCCAAGCACAGACCTATCATAATAAGGGGAGTTAAGTTAGGTAGGTTGAGTTAGGGTATTTGCACTGGCTGTTTTACAGATATGATTTAAAATGTCCAAGTTTTGTGTGAGTGGAGATGTCCTTTATGTTGAAGGGAAGCTTCTACCATAGTTTGGGGACTAGAAGCACAAAACTGTGATTAGTACTTTGTAGTTTTATCCTGGGTGTTGGAAGGGTTGATTCTGGTAGGGATTGGTTTCTGAGGTTGTAGCTAATTGTCTTGGTGCAAAAGTTTAAAGATCAAGGAGTCAAGTAGGAGGTTAGATATTTATTTATTTATCTTTGTTTACCAGGAAAGTCTGACTGGGCAGTACATGTTTTCAGTGGAGGCACGAGGAGAAAAGCTCCATTTGCTTATATTATATTATACTAAGTTTCGGTTAAACACAGAGTAGTTACATTTCTATTTACATTTATACACAACAGTAGTTACATTTATACATTCTAAGATTTTACAGAGGTGGAAGTTACTAAAGAGAAAGCCCATGTGCAACTTGGTGGATTGTACAAGCAGGAGTTATGTATAAAAAAATGTCATTTCAGTGAGAGGGTGAGAGCATTCTGTTTATGGAGAGTGTTTGAAGAGTGTTGTATGGTGAACACAAAGTCTTTTAACCCTGTGATGAGTATGTGCCTGACCAGGATTGGTTAAGCTGTTGTTTAAGCAATGGTTTAATTTGAATTTGTCGGCTAGTTTTATTTGTGTGGGGATATTGTTCCAGAGTTTAGCAATGTATTACTAATAGAGCGAGTCTCCTTCAGTATTATTTGACTTCTTTGTAAGTAGTAAGAATTTGTTAATAGAGCATTGGTCCCTTACTGGACAGTAGGGCAGTAATAATTTTTGTAGTGTAGGGCATTTTCCTGGATGGTGAATGAGTTTGTGTGCTGTACTTAGTTGTGAATGGTAGGTAGTTGTGTAATTTAATTCAGCTTAATTGCTTTAATCTATGTCAATAGTGGGTCCTTGCTGTACTGGTAGCTAGCCCAGTTGACATTTTAATGGAGAGACAGTGATGTTCATTTTTGTGGGAGATGCTTATGAAGCAGCAGATATGGTTGGGGTAGTGACTTTAAGGTTGGTGTTTTTCATAGATGCTCAGGCTATATGGGGCCATCCATATTCCATCTGGACAAACAGTATACCTGTTTTTGCCTTTGGCAGCTCTAGCTGGCAGGAGAGGAAAGTGACATTTTACAGGCCCAGAACAGGTGGTAGTTAATTCTTTGATCTAGCTTTCTGTATGTGATCTTGAAAGTTAAGAAAAGAGTTTGGTCAAGCCATACCCCCTAGATATTTGAAAGTGGATGTGGTTTCAATTGGGAGGTTGTTTAGGTCCGTTATTGTCACCTTATTAGTGCTCTTTGGCAATTTGTAGGCTAAACTGAAGATCATAGGTTTAGTTTTATTTGTGTTGAAGTTTTCTGGAAGTGAGTTGGACAATGTATGCTAGAAGGTCTTCTTGGAGTTGGTTTTGTATTGTGGTGTGCATGGGTTGGACATATAAATACAGCAGTAAAGGGATGGTATGGAGATTAGAGGGGAAAATATGGAATGGAATAAAAAGTATCAGTGCTAAAATGTGGCCTTGTGAAACTCTTCTTTGGATATGAACAGCTGTGGAATTTGTAGAGGCAATCATAACCTTAAACATCTGCTGGAGAGGAAGTTCCTAAACCAGTCCATAATTTGTGGGTTGACACCTGTATCATGCCGGTATTCTAGAAGAATAGAGGATCAACAAGGTTAAAAGCATGAGTGTGATCAATAAAAATAGCTCCTGTGGGGTTTCATTTATTTAACTGAATTTAGTCAGTGAGGATACAAAGTCCTGTCATTGTGCTTCTCCCCTACCCAGAACCCATGTTTCTGTGAAAGGCAACAGTATTGTAAATAGGATGATAGTACGAGTAAATGATTTGTTTCTAGTAAAATTTAGATTGGATGGATGCGAGGCATTTTAGTGGATTTAAGTTGTATAGGTATTGGTTTCACAAGTGCTGATTTCCAATTGTTGGGCATAGAATTGGAGGTGAGGCATAGGTTTTAAATGGTGTATTGGCGGGAGTAGAAATTCTTGATAATGGAAAATGAACCAGGGGGCCAAATTGTCTGAGCCTAGTGATGTGCCAGTACAGATTTTTTCTAGGTTTGTAATTGATTTGTTTGAAGTAGAAGGGAAGGATAAAGGGGAGGGAGGACATGAAGCTAGAGGTTGTGGAGTGGGAAGCATGTGTTGGTGAGATGGGAGTTTTGATTTCATGGAGGATCTTTTATACTGACAGATGTCCTTTGGAGCATTGATTGGTATCGTGTCCTGAGTTTTGTGAATTTATTTTATGGCTGGTCAGAAGGTTAACCTCATGCCAGAATAGTCTGGAGGTATTTGGAATGTTGTTTTGGAAGTGAACTGGATTTCAAAGAGTAGTAAATTGTGACAGAATGGCTGAGGAATTGTATTTCCAGTTGTATCAAGATTTGTCTCCATGCTTTATTAGCTATTTACAGTTCTTTAATAGGCCAGTTTGATTTGCTTTTAAACAGACTGGAAGTTAACAGACGTAATCTGTTCTGAACATCCTGAAGGATCATTTTAAGTTTTTCAGCAGCTGTCTTTGGATCTTGTGAAGAAAAAACATCATACCATGTAACTGTGGGGGGAGGTGTGATTTCAGTCTGGAGATGTTTGCTTGTAGTTCAGATCTGAATGACAGTGCGTTGTGGACGTGTTGATGACAAGGTTGTGAATTCTGAAGTGTAGTGGGATAGTGGTCACTGAAAGTGGGTGGTAGAATACTGATAAGAGATTTTTGTGGATTGGTTGATTTATTGCAAGGTCTGATAGAGAGTTGTGGTTTGACAGAGTGTATGGGTGAGTTGGTTCATTAATTAGTTGCATGAGGTCAAGGTCTGTGAGGAATTCTGTAAAGTCACTGGCTCGTTGGCCAAGAAAGTTGTGATTAAAGTCTCCTAATATTGGTGTATTTGTATGTCTGCTAATGTTAAAGTTGATGTTATGAATAAGGGATTTGAATTTTTGAGAGAGGGTGTTAGTAATAGGTAAGCTGCAACTAGAAATAGTGGGCTGTTGTTGAGGGATACTTTTTATAAATAATTTGGGATTGGTGTCTATAACAGCATTTGCTTGAGCTATGTAGAGCTGTTTATATGAGGTGTTAACAGTAGTAAGGTGTTTCCAGTTGCCCTTTTTTTTTATTGCTTGCATGGCCTGGCATCAAAGATATAATTATTGCCAGGGAAGAAATTTATGTTGAGGTGGTCATTTTTGCTTATGCTGTGTGATTCAGTGATGGTAGTCTGATCAGGGAAGTGAGAATTAAGGAAACAGCTACTTTGGTCTAGCTCAGTGATGGCAAACATATGACACGCATGTCAAAGGTGACACCTCCGTTCACCAACACCCGAGTTACTAAAGAAACCGAATAACCAAAAATACAAGAAATATTTGACCCTGTATTTATCTATTACAACTCAGCAACAAAAAAGTAATTTCAAATCAAATGCAAGGTGTTCCATATTTTTTTCAGTTCAATTCAAAATCACCATTAAATTAGGGTAATTTTTTGGTGCACTATTTTAAGCCCAATATCAGTGCACATATCGTTTTCTCTATTGTAAGTCTCTGATTTTTCTTTTACTTTTATAATACATAGCAGCATATATGATTGTATTGTCATCATCATCATCATCTTTCGGATGTTCCCGTTAGGGGTCGCCACAGCAGATCATCTGTTTCCATTTCTTCCTGTCCTCTGCATCTTGCTCTGTCACACCAACCACCTGCTTGTCCTCTCTCACCACATCCATAAACCTTATCTTAGGCCTTCCTCTTTTCCGGTTACCTGGTAGCTTCATCTTTAGCATCCTTTTCCCAATATAGACCGCATCCCTCCTCAGCACATGACCAAAACAATGTAATCTTGCCTCTCTGGCTTTGGCTTTGTCTCCAAACCTTCCAACCTGGGCTGACCCTCTAATATACTTATTCCTAATCCTGTCCACCCTCGTCACACCCAGTGCAAATCTTAAAATCTTTAATTCTGCCACATCCAGCTCGAACTCCTGCCTTTTTGTCAATGCCACTGTCTCCAACCCATATAACATAGCTGGTCTCACTACCCTCTTGTAGACCTTCCCTTTCACTCTTACTGGTACTAGTCTGTCACAAATCACTCCTGACACTCTTCTCCACCCACTCCATCCTGCCTGTACTCTCCTTTACTTCTCTTCCACACTCACCATTACTCTGAACTATTGATCCCAAGTATTTAAACTCATCCACCTTCGCCACCTCTACTCCTTGCATCCTCACCATTCCTCTATCCTCCTTCTCATTCACACACATATATTCTGTCTTAGTCCTGCTGACCTTCATTCCTCTTCTCTCTAGAGCATATCTCCATCTCTCCAGGGTCTCCTCCACCTGTTCCCTACTCTCACTACAGATCACAATGTCATCTGCAAACGTCATAGTCCATGGTCTGATCTCGTCTGTCAACCTGCCCATCACCATTGTAAATAAGAAAGGGCTCAGAGCTGATCCTTGATGTAATCCCACCTCCACCTTAAATGCATCCGTCACTCCCACCGCAGTCACACTACCCTCCTACATATCCTGTACCACTCTTACATGCTTCTCTGACACTCCCGACTTCCTCATACAATACCACAACTCCTCTCTAGGCACCCTGTCATATGCTTTTTCTAAGTCTACAAAAACACAATGCAACTCCTTCTGACCTTCTCTGTACTTCTCCATCAACACTCTTAGAGCAAACATCACATTTGTAGTGCTCTTTCCTTGCATGAAACCATACTGCTGATCACTAATCATCACATCCCTTCTTAACCTAGCGTCCACTACTCTTTCCCATTATGATTGTATTGTATTTATTTAAATAAATGAATATGTAAAAAATTGTTTGTTTTATTCGGTGGATGGGGGGGGGCACCCCAGTATTTTCTGAATTTTTGACACGCCGAGCCCAAAAGGTTTGCCATCACTGGTCTAGCTTATTCCTCAGACTTTTGGCATTAGAGTGCATGCTATGGAGTACTGAATTTGACTTGCTGGAAATTGGTCCTGGCTTTGTTTCAGTGTTGGATCTGAGAAGTAGCATGAATGTAATTGGAGTAAATCTGATAATATAGATTGTAAGAGAAACCTGAAATTGGGTCAGACTGACAAGTGTAAATTGCTGTAGGCATGGGATAGGCAAAGAGTTGAGATGAATAGGAGGATTCTTTAGAAGAGTACTAATGAATCCTGTATGTTTGTGTTGTGCCTGTGTGTTATTGAAGGAAAGGGTAGAAAGAGAGG
Source organism: Protopterus annectens (assembly GCF_019279795.1). Taxonomy (NCBI): domain Eukaryota; kingdom Metazoa; phylum Chordata; order Ceratodontiformes; family Protopteridae; genus Protopterus; species Protopterus annectens. The sequence goes on from NC_056743.1 coordinate 936,309,830, forward strand.
GTTGAAGCATTTCCATTGGGATTCTGTATGGAAGTTTATTAATGGCTACACAGGGTGACCTGAGAAGTAAAAGGGGATTATAAACACGAGAGAGCAGTAACTGAGCATTATGTGAGTCAGTAAACAGTGACTGTGGTTTGTGTTGTTACTATGTTGTGTTGAATGACTGGTTTGTGAAATGCTGTAGTGATTAGTATTGAGAAAGATGTTTACAAGGTGTGATGTCATCTGATTGGTAGAATGAGTTGTGTGATGGGGAAAGTGAGGCAGGTGGTGGGAGGCAGAAGGAGAGAACTACGTATATAGTTAGAAAGAAGCGGAAATGTAGTTATGGTTAGGAATAAACATGTGAAAAAGTGGTAAGGTTGTTAATTTTGTAGTGATGAGCTGTAATGGAGATGTTAAATGTAGTGATATCATAATGTTAAAGGAGTTCAGGTATTGTCTTTTTTTTTTTTTGTCATGAGTAGCTTGAGGTGTCTGTGTAGAATTAGTGTTGCACATTTGCTGCTGTTTAGAAAGTATGCAAGAGTGGGATATTGGGGAGAAGGAGGACATGGAACAGATGGTATGTGTATGGGTAATGATAGGAGGAGTGGCTTGGGAGTCGGGGGAGGGCAATGAAGCTGACCACAAGTCAGTCAAGGTCTTGCCCAGTCAGTACATGCATGTGCACAGGTACCGTACTGCTAGGTGAAAGAGAAGTTTGAAATAATCGTGTTAAGAATTAGTAAAGAAGTTTAATACTTAATGTAATACAAGTACATCAAATGAGATGATAGCAGGACAAAAGATATCAGCTAAATGGGAAACTACTGAGAAGTATAGGCTTTTGTTGCACCAGAAGTACGAGAGCACTACTGCCATTGGGTCAGGCATAATGAGAAGGATGCCATGACTACTGCACCCATACTGCTGCTACAGAATTGATATTCCACTAGCAAAAATCCTTTTTGTGTATATCTTTCATTAGATGTGAGCTGCTGATATACTTGGGCAGTAAAGTATACTACACTGGACTGGGTGTTTTGACTTTTTTGGGGGTCAGGCAAGCCCACTCTTCACCTCATCTGTTTCCTCAGTAGACGATGATAGTAAATGAGCTTCAGTTTGGCAGCAGGTGCAGTACCTTAGTTACATAGGGTAGATTTTCTTATCCTGTAAAGCACACTGGATTGAACAGGGAGGTTTAGTTGTTGGGGGTTAGGCAAGCCAGCTCATCACTTCTGTAGTGTGTCCTCAACAGAAGAAAATGTCAGCTGTGCTTTATTTTACCTGCACATGCAGCACATTAGTTAAGCAGGATATTCTTCTGTCTGCCATCTCGCTTTGTCAACAGGGAGCTCTTTTGCTGGTTAATTTTTCTGACAGTTAAGGTTGGGATATCTGGGAACTGGACAAAATGATACATAAGACGGATGCCTGTTTGTCAGCCAGCTGATAGAGTAAGTGCAGAAACAAATCCTGGACATATAGATGTCATTCATTGGTTAACTGAGTGTCTGAGGCATCTCTGGTTCATAGGTTTATAGATTCATAGGAGATTACTAGGTTTATGGGCCCTTACAACTCTAACCAATATAACCTGATTTTACTCAATGTATGGACTCTAGGGGCAAGAGGATGGCATGGATTTCTGTCTGTGCATTCAATGTCTTACAGATTGCCCCTGTCCATAGGGGACATAGGCACTACCCCAGGTTTGAATTTGCAATACCCCATCCATTGATCCGAATTACATTTGAAGAGGTCCAGGGAAGAACTCTGCTTAATGTGAATAGGGAGTCTGTTCCAAAGACGGGGCAATCTCTGGAACATATATCTGTCACTCCAACATATTTTGTTTGAGTCGCTGACTAAGTTTAGATTCCTAGATTTGGTGATCCTCATGCTGTTTGACTCGAGGATGTGTAGCAGCTCCAACATGGCTAGATTTGAGTGGCTTGTAGGTCAGGCATAGGTTACCCCTTAATAGCCATAAGGAGATATTCTAAAGGGATAGGGTTTTTAGTCTGTCCACATAGTTCATGTTGTTTACACCCTGTATTTTCTTTGTGAGGAACCTCTGAGATTCTTCCATTTGTAATGTAAATGCATAGTCACACATAAGCCAAATGGTGCACTGTACTCGATTTATTAGTCTGAGGTTGAGTACAGCGGGACTATAATTTCCTTGGATCTGGATGCCATAGCTTTACTTATAAGTTGTGCCACATAAAAGGATTTCCTCACCACTGTGGACACATGATGGTCAAAGTTCAGCTACTGTCTGTCTGTGTACCTAGATCTTTCACCTCTGAGTCTACTCTAAGGGGAGTGCTATTGATGTTGTAATTTGCAGGGGTATTTGACTTCCCACAGGATATGATGATGCTTTTTTTGTATTTAGCTTTAGGCCATGGCTCTGGCACCAATCATTTGTCTAATCTAGACCCTCCTGAAGGATATCTGAATCTTTGATGGATTCTGTGATTGTCTGCAGCTTGCAGCCATCATGAAACTTTGTTATCCAGAGGCCTTCCATATTTGCCTTCAGTGAAGTATATTTCGAACAGGAATGGTCCCATTACCGAACCCTGTGGCACACTACTAATAACTGGCCTCTTGTTGGATCTGGATTCACACTCATTAAACATGTATGTCTTGTCCGTGAGCCATTTGGCTATCCATCTGGTGACACAGGGATTTATGCCCAGTTTTGTGAGTTTATTTATAGTACTTGAGTGGAGAATTGTGTTAAATGTGTTAAATGTCCTGGCCATGTCGAGGTAGGTGGTATGTACTTTTACCCTCATCCATAGCCTTAGTAACTTTCTCAGAGAAATCCGCCAAATTCAGTGGGCATGACCTGCCCTTAATAAAGCCATATTGGGTTACGTCCAGTGTTTGGAGGTCTTCTGTTCCATTATTTATCAGGTCCATGATTATTCTTTCTATGACTTTACATATAAGACTAGTCAAACTTATAGGTCTGTAATTTCCCGGGTCAGTAGATGATCTCCCTTTATGCAGATGTCTGTTGTTGTCTTCCACTTTATCAGGACAAAGTCAGCCTGGAACCAGTGGTTAGAGATCCTAATGGGCCTGATAAGTCCTGATTTAAGCTGTTTAATAGGCAACCTGGTATTCTGTCAGGCCCCATTGAAGCTGTGTTTTTTTTTTTAGCTTTAGAGAGCGCAGTAGGAAACTGTTCTTTGGTGATTGTCAGCAGTGGAGTGGTGGAGGGTATTTCTTGGGAGAGAACTGGGGATGATGGAGAGGTGAAATTTGAGCTGAATTTGTTGGCCAGCAGATTTTTTGTCTTCTGGCTGAGCGTAGGTGATGCCATCTACAACTAATTCCGCACATTGTTGGGGGTTGCTGTTAAGATTGTGGACATAACTGAAGAATACCTTCTGGTTATCCTTACCTTTGGCGGTTAATTTTACCTCAAAGTCTGCTTTCAGAGACTTGACTAGTTTCCTGATTCGCTTGTTTAGACTAATGAGGAATGTGTTACTCAGTTGTGCATATTCTGTTTTACTTCTTGACAGGATTTTCTTTTTTTTGTTGTACAGCCTATTGATACCAGGGTCCACCAGGGTGGCTTGTTTTTGCAGTTTGACCTGGGTGTGTTTAGGTCTGGTACTGCTGTTTCTATGCAGTTGTTTATATGGTTATACAGGCCTTTTGTGTGTGCTTCTGCATAGGTTTCTGTATTTTCTGGATTTGGGGAGGCTTTTGTTTTATCTCATTGTTAGCTGGACATGGAGTAGCTGAAGCATGTCATATTGTTTGATCAGCCTTGAGATGTGCTTCTCCTTTGTGTAGACAGGTACATCTCTGCGTTTTGCTCTTTCATGTTCAGTGGGTGGTTGGAATGTATGAAGTGCATTATAGCTGTGCACTGATGGAATGCTTAATGTGGCTTTGAACCATGTTTCAGTGACTGCACAAACATCAGCATTCTCCAGGGTGGGAAGAGTTTCCAGGTAGTGCAGTTTCTTGTTGAGGCTCCTAGCATTAAGCAGTAACACCTTTAACTTTTTTTGAGTAGCTTTTGGTATGTTAGAAGGTTTGTCTGTTAGGCAGTGCCTAAAAAAGGCACTATAGGGGTGAATAATGTTTTGGCCAGTATCTGAAAGCCTAAAGGTGACAGGTGAAGACCATCCCAGGCAAAACAGTGTGGCTTATCAGCCATGTCCTCCCAGGCTGACAAGAATTGGACTCTTTGGAGTGACACCAGTAGCTAAGCCAATTGTTAGTCTACCATTTTTTTTACTAGTATTGTGGCATCATCCTTGGAGATGGTAGAATGCTGCTCAATGCTAGGCTCATACCTGCCTGTGACACATTCTGAGGGCTCAATCATGTCTCTCTTTATATAGTCCATGGAGGTATGTCTCAGGTCATACACGCCTACATGGATAATTGACCTGACTATGAAACTGTAAAGCAGATGTTCTGTTATCTATCCCGGATTGCTCCAGAAATTCCAAAGTAAACCTTGGCGTTTGTATTGTAAACAGGCCAGCCAGCTGCAATGCAGAACAAGAGGCAGTATTAAAAGAAACAGCAGTCCTGGAAGCCAGATGCTACTGGCAACAAGAACCCTCTAAACAGACTGGACCCTACAGTAATAGTGATGATTCCTGTGTCGCCCCACCACTGGCCTAGTAATCAAGGAGCCTCAATCCTCATCACTGGCAACATGGGGGTGGGGTACATTGGGAGGATAACAGGTACACATACAGTATTTCCAGATGCAGCTGTCTGCATCAAGTGCAATTTCTTTAAGAGCGCACAGAGACCACAGTACGTCTGAGGCTAGTCTCTCCCTCTTTCTCCAGATCCCCAATAAGACTCCCCACTGGCACAGCTAATAGAGTTGAGATCTCAGCTGAGTGGCCAAGCCGAGACCTCTAGCACCCTCTGTGTGCAACCAGTGCTTTGTCCCTGCCCAAGTAGCTGACACACACACACTTTAAGGTTTGATTTATACCCACACACACACCTGGGAAACGCTGGCACAGATTTACTAGCTATGGCCCCTTCTGCCCAGACTGTAAACTAGTTATTACTGCCACCAGCCACATCCTTATCAGCTACTGTAAGGCCCTTAACAAAGGGTGTCCAGTCTTACTGTGTAATGTTACTATAAACACAAATGGTAGTTTGACCACGGGCAAGGCTATTAGGAGTGCCCTACGCAGTGTCACCAAATAAATATGCAAGTACTAAAAGAACTTAAATATGTCTCACAAATAAAGGTTTAAATATAATTAATAATAAATAATAAAAGAACAAGAAAAATACTCGGTATATAATCACAGTAATGTTAGAGTTCAGAAATCACAGGGAATATTTAAAACAACATTGCAGGACAGTCTCAAACAAATAAAACATCTAAACTATACTTCACTTTATTCCTGACTGAATCTAAGAGAATTACTACACCCTAGTTAGCTTACAGTGCAAGCAAGGCAGATGTGGTAAGTGGGTCTTCAGCTGATGTTGTCAGGTCAAAGAAAAATACAGAATAGTCAGTCTCTCTCCGAGAGGTTTTAAATTAATATCCCAAATATTACTGCTGGGATAGCTTGCAGGATGATATCACTTCCTGTCATCTGACTCTCTCCCAGGTGAAAAACAGCCAGTGATGCAGCTATTAGCATTTAGCATCTACCTGTGAAAATACATAAAAATTAAAACAGTAAATCACTTGCAAGACAATGCAGAGACCTCTAGTTCTAGTCATTGTCTGTTACTGCACTGAAACTGAAAGATAATATCCTTTTATTACGTGGTCATAAAGTAATTTAAAGTTTCAGCTATTTTTCTGAAATGAATCTCCTGAGTTCCAGTTTCCATCGTTAAAATATATACATCTAAACAGTTATAATAGTGTATGTACATTTCTGTTTTGTTCCAGTAGGGTACACTGTGGACACATTTTTAAAGCTAGGTACTTTACAACCCTTTTCAACACTCACGTCTGTACCAGCAGTTTGATATACACATAACATACAGTTCTAATACATTTGTAACACAAGCATATGAATCATGGTGATATTCACAAATGACATATTTACAAAATTCCAAATAGCTGGCCTGGCAGTATCTCATTTTGTGACAATTCCCACCATTTGTCTCCTTCACCCTGTCTACCTGCTGTATTCCATAGTAGGAAGATTTGTAACAGTTTCAGACATCAGATAAGTGGATTAGAGAGGCAGTAGCATTATTGATTTTTAGATAAGTTATTGTGCACCTCTAGTTTCATGTCATATTTCTACTGCTGTAAGAGGTCAGATCCACTTTAGCTGTATGTTTAGTTGGTAGCTGCTGAACAGTTATACTGCACAACCAGGGAGTCTGGCAGAGTGAGCAAAGACATTTTATTCCAAATTCTTCCAAGTGCAAGAAAGGAAGGTCTTTGGAAGATGATCACAGTTCTCACAAACTTGCATAAGTTTATGAAGACAAAAAGGTTAAAGATGTTCAGACCAGTTCTACTTTTTTCTTAGGGAATTGCACATTTATGGAGATAGTGGACATGCAGGATGCTTACTGACACATCCCCATCCACAGAGTTTACATATGGTTTCTCAGGTTTTGTGCGGAGAACTTTCTAGTGTCAGTTCATGTGCTTACCATTTGACTATTCCTCAATGCCAAGGTGATTCAAAAATGACTGTCTCAGTTTATATTTAAGGGAGTTTACATTTACCCTTATCTGAATAATTGCCTTATTCAAGCTACTCCCCCCTCAAAGCTTGCTAGGGTTTCCAGAACTGAGGTATTTTCCTTCAGTTTTAAAAAATGAGATCTGTCCCCACCCCTTTTTAAATGGAGATTTCCAGCAGCCATTCTAAATAGTATATTTTTTGTAATAGCCTTGGTTTAAGACATGGTGCAGATGATGTGCTTCTTTCATGTTTCAGTATGGAAAACATTGACTGCAAGAACATTTGTAAATGTTCTGGATGTATTTCCTATTCTATCATCTGTTCCCAGTGCTGGATTGTAGGAGAAAGTATTTTTTCTATCTCCATAGTCTTAAAATGTTGGGGCTCGTAGACCCTTGGAAATGTGTGCTACTTTTAACTACACTTGAAAAAGAATGTCTGTTGTGGTATAGACTGATTGTCGTAAATCAGTTGCTCCTTTTTTTTCCTAAGACAAGACGACTTTGGCATGTACCTATAATTGTGTTTGAGAACCCATATCCAGGATGTCAAAGTGCAAAATCTGTGATACTTGTTCCAGAGATAACATATTCTGGCTGTGATATCCCTGAACTCCACTTAGATTTGGAAGTGTAATTCAGTTTATTGCACAGTGTAACAGTAACGTTGGATGAGAATAAAAAATGTGTGGGAGGGCACCTGTTTGGTTCCTCTTTGCCATACTAGCCATAATTGCCTATGAAAATTAATTTCAGGCTCACTTGTGAATTCATGCCATTTTTATTCTATTTCAGTAAAACAAACTGACAGACATATGAAACAGAGGAGCCGGTTTCCTATGAGGAGACGCTGGAGAAAGACATTTCTTGTGATAACAAAGTTGGATTATCCAAGAGTTGATTCATGTACAATCGTTTTGATTCACCGTCTTTCTCCCTTTTACTCTCTGCTTTCTACATGTTCGGGCATAGTTGAGCAGTGCCATTTTCATCAGCTGAGAGTCGGTCTGTTGTATGAATTTATTCCATCTTTTTTGGATGTGAAAGCTGTTGCTAAAAGTGAAAATGAGAGAAGTAAATATCTTCATGGAGCCTTGTTGACCAAGCTGGTTAAGGCTCCCTTTTCCAACGTAGATGATGGCTCAGCCATCAACTCTTTTTTTCCACATCAAGTTAATAACACAGCAGAAGGTTGAGAAACTGTTTATTCCTCTTCAGAAGTGTAATTTATTCTGAGAGAAGTTAAAGGGCCCATCATCACAAAATCATACCTATCAAAATGGATCAGTTTTTAAGATTTGTTGTAAAATAGTAGTTCCAGCATTTCATTTAGTATCTCAGAGTTTGCAGTTTCTGTTGTCATTGTACTTGGTTCTTTGCTTCTTGATTTCTTAAAGGTATGTTTATACCATAATCCACCAAATACTCTTAAGTAGATAGCTTGCTTTTGACCAGTCTGCAGGTGAGATAGCTTGGTGGTTCAGTAGGTACCCTGGAGTTAGATTTCAGGTTGTAAAATGGGATACTACTACCCTTAGTCTTTGAATCCTTATGGGTATTCCACAGGGTTGTTTGCTTGGTCCATTTATGTTTTTCTTTGTGAATGACTTGGAAGTGCTAATTCTGCCAGGTAAACCCAATACGCTGTGAATGAAATGACGTTTTGTCCTGCTTCTGCTTTGTCAACTGTATAATCACTGCTTTCAGCATGGATGTAAGTGTTCAAGTCAGCTTGATTGAGTCACATCTGTGCCTGTCCTGAAAAAAGAAGTATGTATCGTTTGGGAATAGACTGTCTTCTTTTGTTCATGACTTCCTTATTTTCTCCACAAATGTACTGATTTATTGAAGTTGTGAAACCTGCAAAGCTTCTTGTGGTCATCTTGAGCAATGAGCTTGACCTTGAAGTCCATTACAGAATCCAGTGAGAGGTTTGGTATGTTTGGCATGCTGTGCAGTTCTTTGGCTAGACCCATTTTAAGTGGAAGCCTAAGAACACTTAACCTAGTCAGGCAATAGGGATGGCAAAATACTTTAAAGTTCTGCTGTAATTTTTTTTTAGTCTGTGATTTCCTTCTGTCCAGTCTCACTTAGGCGTCCCATGTAGTAACTAACCATCTGGCATTGTCAGTTTTCATTCTTCCTCAACTGGTGGAACAGATGGGGACTCTGATCTGATCCTCGGATCTGATTCAGCCATTAAACTAACTCGTGTCTGCCAAAAAACTCTTGAGCTCCCTTCCTACCCGTAATGCTCTAAGCCCAACCTCCCTCAGATTTCGTTTGCTGCTTTCATGTCTAGATGTGGTCGCCATTGCTCTTGAACTGCTTTACAAAGATAAGTGGGATTTTCAGCCTTTATCTGATTAAACCCTTTCCAGATTGTGCATTTTAGTTGAAAGTTTTTTTTTCTAATATTTCTGATTCTTTTGATAGTTTTTTCTCTTCTTAGATTTCTTGTGTAATCTTCCCTACCGTTGCTGGTAGGCCTTCCTACCCTTTACGTGCTCATTTAGTGATTGTTACCATTATTGGTAGCTCTTCCCTTATCTTCTTGCTAGTTATAGTTTTAAAAAGGGGGGGATTTCCAGACTTGCTCTTTCTAGTTGTAGTTGTTTTTGCTGATTAGAGTGTTTGGTGTTTTTGGAGATGCCTGATAAAGGTTTCAAGAAGTGTGAGAAATGCAGGCAGAAAATGCCCTTTTCTGATTTGCATCAGTTGTGTGTATGGTTTAGGTCTGGATCATTTGGATCAGGATTGTAATGTCTGTGCTGGGTTCAACCCTAGACCTCTAAATGAGAGGCAGAACAAGCTTGACTGTAAAGGGGCTTTGCCTGCTACTTTCTCCCAAGCCATTGCTGGAGTTCAGTCGCCAAAACAAAAGGCCAGGGAATCTTTTAAAAGGTCCAAGTCCTCCGACTCTGCTGCCTCCACTTTGTTAGAGCTGAGGAAGAAAAAGTCAGTCGGATCTGACTGTTCTTTGGTGCCGACCCTCTTTGGATCCAATGAAAGTGGTGACTGGTTCTCTTTTGGATCTAACAAAAAGCTCTTCTGATCCAGGATATTCAGATTAGAAGCCTCAACCACACACAGTTTATTATCCCAGTGTGTATCCAGTGCCATCTAGAGTGTCCTGTCCTTTTTTAGAGCAGCACCCTTTGGTGGTGTCCTCTCATTCCTCCAGAAGCCTAACAGAAGCGGATGTGGAAAGGATGAAGATATTCTTCACAGAGCAGTTTCCGAAGGGAGTCATCACTGTTCATACCCCCTCAGGTCAGGAACAATGTCCATTTACTCCCCCACCATTAGTAATTCCTCCTCTGATCAAACCAGTGGTGTCAGAGTTAATGGATCTGGGTTTTCTGGGGCCCACTGCATCGGATCAGAAGAGATGTTTGTCTTTGGATCAGAGAGCTACTCTGAATGTACCGGCTCTGACGTCTTCAGGTCTGGATGACTGTCTTAGGTGACGCTTCCAGGTCGAACCCGGGGGGGCGGGGTATAGGATCAACTCCAAGGTTTTCTGAGTGATCTCTTTCTCTTGGAGCTTTGGCTTTGGATTGCTTGGCTCTGGCTTCCACCTCGGCTGGTGATCTCTTGGAGCAGAGGGAGGTAGCAGGCCAGAAATTCATTTTCTTGGCTCTGTTGGCTTCCTTCTCTCTGGGGCAAGTCTACCTTTGAGGTACTGCAGAGTGTTTTCTCTGCTCTTACAGATCAGCAGGGCCCTTCCTTCTTGGAGCCACCCATGTCATCTCACCTGACTTTGCACCGTGACCCTCATTTATTCTACTGCAGTGGGACAGCCGGCATGAAGCTTCCAGACTACCCAGTGGGATATTGTCCTCTGTTCCAATACTTCTCTGGAATATGCCACCAAAGAAGTCCCTCGGAAGAAGACATGCATGAGAAAGCACTTGGACTCCCCCAAGGAGTCCGTCACCAAGGAATACTGACTTTGATGAGGGAGAAAGATCTCCCAAGTCACTACCTGATGAAGTCTCCTTTGGAGACATTCTTGAGATCCTTAGGTTTTTTTGGCAGACCAACCACGCTTCTATCTAACTCCTGAGGCGTCAGTATTTCTGGAAGCTTTTAGGACTAGCCCGTGTACCTCCTGAATCACTCTGCCTGCTGATTACTTCATTAATTTGGTTTTTCAGTGGGTGTGGAAGGAGTCTGATATGATCGAGATGATCCCTAAGAAGCCTGACAGGATCCTGACCCACTGGTAGGGAAAGAGCATTGGAGCTAGGGTGTACTGGTTGATGCTATGGTCATGGCAGCAGCTATGAAAAAAGAACTTGCTGAGCAGATCTCCACTGTCCACCCCTCTAATAGAGTCTAGGGCTCTGGACAGGTGTGGGAAGCGAGTTTACACTTCAGCAACATTTGCTCTCAGATTGTAACTACTTGGCACACTTCATGAGGTTGCAAAGGGACTTAATTAAAGAACTTTCAAACTCCATTTTGGAGACCAGTACTGTAGAGGCTCAATTTTCTGTGGCCTCACAGTTGGCTACCGTTCAGTCTGTTACAAATTTGTGTATGAGGCCCATCTCTCATACTGCAGAAGGTGCCTCAAGGACTGTGGGTTTGGGCATTTCCATCAGGAGGCATACCTAGATCTGCCTGTGTGATTCTGTAGAACCCTTTGAGTCCTCTTTCATCATTGCTCCTTTTGACAGTTCATCCTTGTTTGGTCTTACAATGAAAGATGCACTCTCCAGGTGTGAGAAAGATGGGAAGATCCTGTCTGCAGTCAGCATACATTTTTTGAATCCTCAGTGGACCTTTTCCAGGAACCAACAAGGAGGTGGGAAGATGTGGTTCAAAAAATGTCAGGGTCTTTTCCAGGGTACACATGGAGATTGTTCCCCCCAGAAGCAGGGGGGGGTGGTAATGACAGAGGAGGCCTGCAGAACCGAGGATCTTGGGATTCCTTTTTTCAGCACTCCTGAATGAGGGCCCAGTTGCCTTCATCTGGAGGCAGTCAGGGGTTGCTTATCCCTGCACCAGAAAGCCTGGTGAAATTTAACAAAAGATACCTGTGTGCAGAGGATCATTTCCAGACATTATTGATGTTCCACCCAGTGAGAGGGAGCTAGCAGCACTGGAAATAGAAAAGCAGCTAGAAAAAAGTCATCCAAGAGGTCCTCCAGACCAAATAGAATCCAGAACTTACTCAAGATTCTTTTTAATGCCAAAGAAAACAGGGGACTAGAGACCAATTTTGGATCTCGGTGTGTTAAGTTAAACAAAGTGGTTCATCACACCATGTTCTGTATGGTCATGTTCAGTCCATTCTGCCCTTTGAGCAATGAAGACTGGATGTGCTCGATAGACCTTCGGGATGCATACTATCGCATAAAAATGAAAAGACTATCTAGAAGGTACTTGCTCTTCCAGCTGGGACCCAGTCATTACCAGTTTCAAGCACTACCCATTGGCCTCACCACAGTCCCCAGGGTGTTCACCAAGTGTGTGGCAGTAGTAGCAGCTCACTTGAGACTGCAGATATTCCGGATGTTTCCATATTTGGAAGACTCACTGCCCCGACTAAGTGTTGTGGACTTGTTCACATCTTGGAGTAATTATCAGTTACAACAAGTCACACCTACAACTCACACAGATGTTGGAATTTATGGGGGCTATGTTCAACACAGTCTCCATGATAGTCTCTTCCCATGTCGAGAGTACAAACGATAAAGACTCTGGTCAGGAAATAATCTGCAGTACCAAGATTTCAGTCTGGCTGGTTCTTCAGGCTCTAGGTTTGATGTCGGCAGTGATGATCCTAGTGCTGTTAGCAAGATATCACATGAGGATTCTGCAGTAGATGCAATAAATGCAATGGTCAGTGCTCTCTCAACCTTTGTCTGCAAAAGTCAGAATAACTCAGGTGTGCAAACGGTATCTTTCATGGTGGATGCAGTCACGGCAACTGTTACAAGTTTGTCCCTTTGTTGTCCCTCAGCCCAAGGCTATAGTGACCATGGATGCCTTCCAGATTGAGTTGGGGGGATTTTCTGGGCAAGACGGTCCAGGCCATTTGGTCCCCCGAAATGGCCAACTTGCACATCAGTGTTTTGGAGATGAGAGTGGTGTTTCTGGCATTGCAAGCATTCCAAAGCTCTCTCTCTCCCTGTGGCAATGATTGCAATCCAAATGGACACCATGTCAGTGGTTTGATACATCAACAAACAAGGAGGAAACAAATCTTACCCCCTATGTTGAGAAGCCCTAAGGTTATGGCAATGGGTGATTACCTTCAATGGCTTATTGATTGCAATTCACATTTCGGGGAAGTCCAGCTTGATAGCAGACTAAGCAGGTCCATTTTGCTTCCTCAGGAGTGGTCTCAACAATAGAGTGTCAGATGTGATCTTCCAGCAGTGGAGTCAGCCTTGCTGTGATCTCTTTGCATCTCCCCTAAACAACAAATGCAACAGCTTCTTTGCCCTATTCCCCCCACTGGGGGGAGTCACCGAGAGATGCTCTACTCCATGATTGCCCCCCCCCCCCCCCAGTCTTATGTATGCTTATCCTCAGACTCTATTAATTCCCAAATTCCTTCAGAAAGCAGCCAGGTTGAAGCGTAGAGTCATCCTCATTGCACCTTATTGATTTCGACAGATTTAGTTTCCCTCTCTTTGGCCTCATCTTCTTTACCCACCTTGTATTCTGGATCCATTTCCAGACCTGCTGTCTCATCCAGCAGGCATGGTTCACCCCGACATCTCAAGCCTCAAACTGACCGCATGGTTTCTCCAATTCCATTAATAGCCAGGCAGCTCATGCTTTTGTCACCTGTCCATTCCATTCTGTTATTTGTCCATTCCATTCTGTTATTTTCTCATAAACATTCCACAAGGAAACTCTGTAGAAGTAAATAATAGAGAAGATTTGTTTATTGGGCAGAGCAGAATCAGGTGGACCCCTTTTCAGCACAGATTTGCTCGGTTCTTAAGTTTTTAGCGAGCTTGTTTAATGGGGGGTGCTAGTTCATCGGTTGTTGAAGTTCAACTCACTGCCATTTGTAAAGTTCACATGCGGTTTCAGAATTCATCACTAGCTTCTTTTAGGTTCATAGGTTCATAGGTTCATACTAGGCTATCTGCCCGAGGGCATTTACAAGCCTAGCCCATAGTTTTGTGGCTTACGCCACCCCTTTAGTATGGGGAACTATACCCATTATTTTGCTGTGCCTCTGTCGAGCAGTGACACTGAGGTTTTAAGCTGTACAAAACCTTTTTGAAGGGTACTCTGCTACTAAGACCCCCTTTTAAGAGATCATTTACCACCATGGGAACTAAATTTGGTACTGCAGGCCTTGACACAATCTCTCTTTGAATCAGAAGCTAAATGCGATTTAAACTTTTTGACCTGGAAAACTGTCTTTTTAGTTACAGTTACTTTGGCTAGAAGGATTTCAGAACTTCAAGCCTTATCTTCTAAGCCACCATATTTGATTTTCCACAAGGATAGGATCACCTTGCATACCAATGCCTCTTTCTTACATAAGGTAGTGTCAGAATCCAACATCAACCAAACCATTAACCTAGTTGTATTTTTTCCACAGTTTACAAATACTTGCGCTGAACAAAAGACATTAGAAATTTGGACCAACTTTTTGTTTCTTTTACAGTTAAGAAATTGGGAAAATCTGTTGCAAAGATAACTCTAGCCAGGTGGCTGATGGACTGCATTTCCTTTGTCTACAGCAAATTGAATCATCCCTTATCAAAACCTTTGACGGTTCACTCAACCAGGCCTATGGCTGCTTCCATGCTTTTCCAGTCTACAACCTCTATGGACAATGTATGTGTGGCTGGGACTTGGTCAAATCCTCATACATTTGTCACTCATTACAAACTATACCTGGTCTCGAGGGGAAAGACCGCCTTCTGCTGGACAGTACTTAGGAATATCTTTCCTTAGAATCCACCCTAAGGTTCAGGTAGGTAGGTGCTCTGTCCCATCTGTTGAGGAAGAATGAAAGTTGGCAACATCAGATAAGAGTTATGTTCTTACCGTTCCATCTGTGTTGTCCATTTTCATTCTTCCTCAACTTCCCACCCTCCAACCCCCTGCCTTCTCTTTCTAATGGCTTCTTGTGAAGAAAGTGTAATAGGGAGACCACCTGTCCTTTATATTGAACTCCAGTTGTGGCACTTGCTATGATTTCATTCTCTTTCTCTCTAAAGCTGTAAGAAGGATCTGAGGGAAGTTGGGCTTTAGTGAATTATGAGTAGGAAGGGAGCTAAAGAGTTTTGGTGGCTTTGAGCTAGTATAACAGCTAAGTCTGATCTGAGGATTAGATCGGAGTCCCCATCTATTGAGGAAGAATGAAAATAGACAACACAGATGGAATATTATGGCAAGAACATGACTTTTCTTTTTAATAACCATCACGCACAGACTTGAGCTAGTATACAACAGGATTGCACACCTTATTACTGGTGCACCTTCATGCTGTCACATCTTTGAAGTCTAAAGCAAGCTTAAGCAGCTAAAATTATCTTACACTGACCCAAATAGCTGTAGCATATAGATTGTTTTACTTCAGTAACAGTGCAACATATGTAAGATGCATGTTTGGCAAGTATACAGTCTGATGACCCAAGTCCTGATGCTTTGAAAATTAAAAAGCAATTCAAACACAAAATAACAAATTCCAAAATGTATTGTTACACATTTGAAGTGTTTTTGTGGTAATGAGAGAGTTATCCATTGTAACCCCTCAGCCTCCTGCTGCATATATGTACTAATTTTGCGATTACAGAACCTTGCAGTAAAAGGAATACTTGGATGCAACCTCAGACATGGTGCATCTTCCCAAATGTTTGCATCTTTGGATCTGGTATTTTGAGGATTATAATTACAATCCTCTCCATTTCAATGAGCATCTGACCTGATATACCCGTCGGGATCAGTTCACTGTACAACCATCTCATTAGTTCAAGTAAAACTGTCAGTGTATAGGACATAACAGCCTGCTATGTCTAAAGTTCCATGTAAAGGAACAATCGCAGTCTGCATGTACACAGATCTTGCCCCAAAAATGAAAAATAAGACTTCAGACTGGCCATAAAATCTCATTTAGCAATTAATAGACTTATAACAGTGGGATTTGATGGCCTAGCAATACAGTCAGAAGTCTCAATTTACTTCAGTTTGTATGTCTCATTTTTCTGTGAAATGTCCACTATTTTCCTGTTGACTTTTTCATGCCTTTCTCACTCAGTAGAAGCATTCAGTATTAAGTCATTACCTTGCATTTCTTCGCAACCATTTCTGCAAATTTCTTATTCATCGTTATAGCGTAATGAAAATAAAGCACGTCTTGAATGTTTATATATTAATTGGCCATTGCCCCACAATAGCATGATTGTAAAGTTTTTAAGTTGTGGGAGTGTTGAGGCTTTGCCCCCCCCCCCCCCACTTGGTTGTGCAGGATCAGGAGCCAACCTGTGTCAAGTTAATTGTTTTGTGGTTGCTTACTGAATTATTATGTTATGATTATTATTATTATTATTATTCTATGATGAGCTGGAGGTGCAGTTACTTGATAGTGTGCATCTGTGATTTTTTTCCATTCATTTTTAATGTAAGGATGTGATGTTTAATGTGCTGTCATTGTTTTTATTACTGTGACCCTTCTGTTTTCACTTACCATCTTCTGACTTTACCATCCATACTTCCTGACATTATCTTGGTACTCTGTTATGCCCGTGTCCTGTTTTCCCTATTCTCTGCTTTACTGCATACCTCCTTTACTTATACTGTCCTTCCTATGCCTCTTCTTTCCCTAAGGTCTAGTAAATAGAGTTTAGTTGACCCTAGATGTCCTTTTGTCACTGTTGCAGTATTCTTCACAGTGGGGGATCTCCTGCCAAGGGTAGTCTAACATCCAACCAGTATAACGAAGCCTTTAGACGTTGCATGTGCCTTATGTCACACACATGTTCCCTGTACAGGACATAGAACATAAACGTAATGTACGGACTCAGTTACCCAAAACTTTGCTGCCAGTACAAACGCCATCATCTCTGGTCTGTCTAAAAGCCCTGTTGCTGTGCTGAATACAGAGAAGTGCCCTATTTGGGTGTTTTTTTATTCTTATTTGATCTTGTTACTTTTTAGGTACATAGAGTTCATGTCAGCTAAGAAGAGAAAATGTCAGTGTGGGAGGCAGATTCCCCATAAGGATCATCACAAACAGTGACTTTTGTTTTTTGTCTGAGTGCTTCCCGCAACCATACGTCCTGCAGCATTTGCAAAGCATTTGTACCCAAAACTCTTAGAAGTCACTTATCTTCCCTGGCCCATCTATCTTGAGAACCTGAGGCTTAAACTGTTAGCCCATGGTAGCAATGCATAATCTGTTAACCCTGAGGTCCCGTTAAGCAAAAAGAAGGCCAAGAAACCTTGACCAGATTCTTTTGCTGTCCAGCTTCCACATGATGTCCCTCTTGAAGTGGGTGAAAGCTCTGTAGGTTGTCTAGTGTATATATCAGATTCCTCTGCCACAACCCTATCCAAGGCCGGCATGGATTCTTCTTTTCAGATGTCCTCTGAGGCTTTGCAGGTGTCTGCTCCAGTCATAGAGGGGGAACTGTGCTTGGTTATCCTGGAGGGGCCCTAGAGGGATTCCACAGATTATGGTCCGGAATGAGGTTCCGGGTATTCTTGTTTAATCTTGTCAGGGATTGGAATGTCTGGTATTTGTCAAGGCTGACATCCCTGCTATGAAAAAACTGAAGACTAAGCATACTTCTGTACTCCCTAAGGATCCTCAGAGGGAATGGTAGGAATTAGCTCAGGGCCTGTTCAATGCCTTAATGGCCCTGAAGCCTTTTCAGGGGGTTTCTGTGCTTACCCCCCTCGGACTTCTACTCTTTCCAAGCGAGCTAGGAAACCCAGTTCCTCAGATGAAATGATGTTTGTCTCTTCAGAAAAAAGGTAAAGCCTTTAAACCTATATTTGTATCCCCTATCCCCAAGTTCCAGATGAACTACTCAAGCAGCATCATCAGGGCACCAAGGAAAGGAAGGGTGATAGGCAAGCTCCTACTGCTAAGTCTTTTCAGGCTGCCGTGGCTCAGTATTCTCCTTTATCAGATGAGCCTGCTTCTCTCTGACTTCTTGCACTCCACCACTCCACCTCACCTCACCCAACAGCCAGGTTTCCTTGTTCCTTCAGTTCTTTCTCTCTCTTCCAGACTGGCATATCATCACCTCAGGTCGTTGGCTTCTGTCTGTCAGGGCTACTTCATGGTGTGGAAGTCTCTCCCTACTTTTTTATGGATTCCTCAGCCTCCTCTGGAACAACTCCCTCCTTTCTTGGAGGTTCTTGGGTCCCTGTTGGACCAGAGAACTTTTCAACCTGTCCCACCTTCTCAAGGAGGGCAGGGTTTTTACTCCAGAATGTTCTAGTCTCTCAAAAGGTACATTGAGACCTATTCTGGATCTCCCCTTGCTCAACACCTTAAGGTTCCTACATTTCCGATGTTTACTCTTCAAACCCTGTTTCCTCTTGTACTACCCCAGGCTTTTTTAGTGTCCCTGGATTTGAAGGATGCTTGCCTTCATATTCCTGTTCACTCTCTTTTCAGGAAGTTTTTACATTTCTCGGTTTCTTTTTCTCATTTTTATTTCTCTGCTTTGCCATTTTGCATCTCTACTGCCCCAAGGGTTTTCACAAAATACCTAGCTCCTGTGATTGCCTTTTATAGGCTCCAAGGCATTCAGATTTTTTCCTTATTTAGATGACGTTTTGCATCAAGTGCCTTTTCCCAGTCGCCTGTTACAAGATCTGAAGTTCACATCATCTCTCCTCCAAGGCTTGGGGCTCACTCTCAACTTTCAAACGTCTGTCCCGACTCCCTCTTAGGACCACGTGTATCTGGGTTGCAGAATTAAGACAGTACCAGTGTTGGTATATCTTCCATCTCCAGAAGTCCTGCCCTTGACTGCTTTCTTTGTGTGTATTTCCTCTTCTGTCTATTTCAGCCAGAGAATTTCTTTGAGCCGTGGAAATCGTGGCCTCTGCTATTCCATTGCTCCCTCTTGCCAGACTGCACATGTGGAAGCTTCAATGGTACCTCGTCAGTTTGGCTTCAGCATTGCCACTGTCTAGATTTCAGTGTGCCTTCCCTTCCTTGTCTAAAGCAAGAATTTAAGTGGTGGATTCAGCAAGTTTCCCTCAACCCAGGCCTGCCCTTTCAGCCTGTGGTTCCTTCTCAAGAACTATTCACAGACACTTCAGACATGGGGTAGAGGGCTTCCTCTAGTCATCTTAAAGTCCAAGGTCTTTGGCCCTCCATCAGAGGTCAGACTATGTCATCATCAAAGAGGTGGGAGCTCTGATTCTGACCATTCAGGCTTTTCACCCCATGCTGTCTCCAGGCCCTCTGAAGGTTTACATTGACAACACCACAGTGAATGTGGTATGTTCTGCAGGTTGACTCTTCAGGTCTGGGATCTGTCTCTCAGTCATCAGTTAACTCTTCAGGCAGTGTGTATTCCCTTTGAGCAAAAGTTAGTGTTGGATACCTTGAGCAGGTCCAAAGCACAGGCTCACAAGTGTATGCTTCACATAGACGTGTTTCTGGATATAGCCCATTGCTTGGTATTCCTCTGGTAGATCTTTTTGCCTCCTCTCTGAACAGACAACTCCCTCTTTTTTGGAACTCCCCAAGAATCTTGCTAGTGGCTCCCTTTTGGCTGAGATGGCACTGGTTCATCCCATCTTAATGCATCTGGCCAGGGGCAGTCATCCAAAGTTACCTTACCGGTTAGACCTCCTCATGCAGGACAATGGTTAACTCATCCATCCTCACTTGTCCACTCTTCAATTGCAATGTGGGCACCTGTTTTCTGAGGACATGCTTAAGTTTTTACAAGAGGCAAAAAAAACCTTCAACCAGAAAGTCTTGCATGTCTAAATGGAAGTGATTTCCTGTCTGATGCCATGCTCATAACCAGGATCCTTTTTCAGTGGGGGTTCCTCTGGTTCTCTCTTATTTGGGTGAGTTGCTCCAATCTGGCTTTGTCTGTTCTGTAAAGGCATATTTGTCAGATATTTCTGTTTGTCTGCCCTTGAATCCTCATTTGGCTTCTCTTCTTGAGGTCAAACAGTTCCTTAAAGGCATAATTCATTTTAGGCCCCCAAGGAAGCCTGTTCCTCCTCCTTGAGACCTTCATTTTGTTTTAGAAAAATTAACCCAGGCTCCTTTTGAACCTGTAGGTTCAGCTTCTCTGCAGCATTGTACCTGGAGGACTGTCCTATTACTTGCTCTTATTTCTGCTCAAAGTGTTTCTGAGCTTCAAGTCCTTATGACCATTCCTCTTTTTTTTTTTGATTTTCATAGGAACAGGGTGTCCCTTTGTACTAATCCTTCTTTTATGCCCAAGGTGGTCAATGAGATGTCCTCAAATCTGACAGTTCAACTCCCTTACTTTTTTTTCCTTCTCTTCAGTCTGCTAGTGAGAGGATCTTACAAATCTTGGATTTCCACAGCCAGCTCAGGTATTTGGATAAAACTAAGGCCATTTATAAATCTGACCAGCTTTCTGTTTTCAACACAGGACACTGGATTTGGCTGTTATTAAGCAAACCACCTCTTCCTGGATTCCTAAGGCAGTTTTTTTTTGTTATACTTTCCATGGCAAATGTCTGTCTATTTGCATTAGATCTCACTCCACTTTGGCCATTGCCTCTTCTGCTGCTTTCTTCAAGGGGTTGGACACCAGTTCCATCGTTGAAGCTGCTACTTGGTCTTCGGTGCATACCTTTACTATGCGTTATAAATTGAATATAGTTTCTAGGGCTAGAGTAGATTTTGCTCAAGCCATTCTTGGATTTGTTGAGGGCTCTTCCCAGCCTTCCACCTCCCAATCCTTTTCTTGAGCTGTTGTACTCTCCGTACTGTGAAGAATACTGCAACAGTAATATAAAAGGATATAGTACAGTTGTGTAAAGTATTACCATAACAATAGATGTTCTTCTCTTCACTGTTGCAGTATTTGTTCCCTCCCTCCAACCCCCTTTTCCCCTTTGGAATTTACTTTGGGTCCTCTTCTGGACAAGGGTCTCCCTTTTCCATCTGCATTTTCTCCTTCTGGATGTGCATGGTCTTTTTTTGTCATATGGTGCAGTTCATTTCTGCATAACTGTTTGCATCTATCACCTTTATGCCCTATGTCCTGTGTGGGGATCATACATGTGATGCGTGGCACATGAAAGGTCCAAGGCTTTGGTATGCTGGTCGGCTGTTGGGCTGTCCTTAGCAGGAGATCCCACTGTGAAGAATATTACAACAGTGAAGAGAGGGACATCTACTGTTAAGTTAAGATTTTACACAACTGTACTTTCTTGTAGCTTGCCCTTGGTGTATGTAACTTCCTCTAATGGTCAGATACACTGCATATATGCTCACTCTTAACATGTGTGCTTTGAATATTTACTTTAACTTGCATTTACCATGAAGAACAATGCATTTACTGTTGATGAACATATTCATTGTATATGCCACTGTTATGAACTCATACAGTGGATATAAAATGTGTACACACCCCTGTTAAAATGCCAGGTTTTCGTGATATAAAAAAAACGAGACTACAGTAAATCATTTCAAAACTTTTCTCACCTATACTGTGACCTATAACCTGTACAATTCAGTTCATAGGTTCATAGGTTTATACTAGGCTATCTGCCCTAAGGCATTTATAAGCCTAGCCCAAATTATTGTGGCTTATGCCACCCCTTATATGAAAAAATACTGTGCCCATTAGTTTGTTGTGCCTCTGTCCAGCAGTGACCCAGAGATGATTCCCGGGGTAAACCTACGATCTCCCATCCACAGGTCTAGATTTCTCTTGAACAGAGTCAGCGAGGTGCTCTGCCTCACATGGACCGGGATTTTATTCCACAGCATAGGGAGTCTCTGAGTGATAAATCTATCCCTCCAGCACGTCCTATTTATATCCGTGCTAAGGTTTAAGTCGCTTGCTCTAGTGGTTTTGGTGGATTTGGATTTTTGAGGTGGAGCATGTCCATTAATTCCGGGTTGGACATGGCCTTGTATGTCAGGCACATGTCACCTCTGAGCAGGCGGTATGCGACTGAATAGAGCTGGAGTTTCTTCAATCTGGCAGCATATGACAGATTTTGGAGTCCTTTATCCTTTTGGTGAGGAACTTTTGGGGTCTCTCCAATTGCTGCAGATGTCGGGTGAGATACATCCCGAATGGGGCATTGTACTCGATCATTGGTCTGATAAGTGAAGAGTACAGGGGAACAATGACCTCACTAGATCTGGATGTGAATCCCTTCATGATCAGGTGGGCAATGTAGAAGGTCTTTCTAACCACTTTAGCAATGTGAGTGTCAAAAGAAAGGCCACTGTCAACCTGGGTCCCCAGGTCCCTGATAACCTCTTCTGTGCTTAGTGGATTGCCACCTATATGGTAGCTTGGGGTTACCTTGTTTTTCCCGAAGGGTATGACTATACATTTTTGGCGTTTAACTTCAGGCCATGGCTCTGGCACCAGCTATCTGTTTCCGTGAGTCCCTTCTGAAGGATATCAGTGTCCGATGCACTTTCCACTATGGCGCCCAGTTTGCAGTCATCTGCAAACTTTGTCAGCCAAAGTCCTCCCATGTTGGCCTGTACTTCTGAGAAGTAGATGCCAAACAATAGGGGCCAAGGACCGAGCCCTGTGGGACACCACTTGTGACCGGCTTGGAGTCTGACACAGCGCCAGCAACTCTAACCCTGTGGGTTCTGTCCTTAAGCCAGTTTGCAACCCATCTTGTGACATATGGGTTTACATTTAAGCTGGTAAGTTTTTCTACAATACCCGAGTGGGGTATTGTGTCAAAGCCTTTGCAAGGTCAAGATAGGCTGTATGGACTGCCTTTCCCTCATCAATGGCCTTGGTGACTATTTCAAGAAGTCGACCAAGTTCAAAAGGCATGATCTTCCCTTGACAAAGCCAAACTGGGTCGGGTCCAATGTCTGCAAGTCCCTATATCTTTGTTTATGAGCTCCATTATGATCCTCTCCATAGCTTTGCAGACTAGACTTGTTAAGCTTATGGGGCGGTAATTACCAGGGTCCGTGAGGCGCCACCTTTGTGGAGTGGGACCACAGTTGCCGTCGCCACTCCTTGGGCACGTATCCTGTGGTAAGGCTGAGATTAAACAGCTGCCTTATGTGCGGGTTTAATTCCTCATTTAGCTCGTGTAGCACACAGCCGGGGACACCATCCGGTCCCATTGATGCTGTGTTTTTAGCTTTAGAGAGAGCAGCTTTCACCTGCGCATTTGAGATGTCCGGGAGGCTACACTCGGCTGGGATAGTTATCTCTCCTTTAGGGGAGAGGGGGTGAAGTTTGCACTGAACCTGTCTGCCAGTATGTTGGCAATGTCTGTGGGTTCAGTGATTTTTGTATAATTTTGGACTAATTCTGAGCATATCTGTGAGTTTCCACCCAGGTTCCTAACATAGCTGAAAAAGGCCTTATGATTGTCCTTTGAATCCATGGCAATTTTTCTCTCAAAATTGGCCTTAGTTGATTTTATGAGTGCTCGTATTTTTTACTAATAATGATCAGGGTGACTTCCTTTTATGGATTTTGTTCTATCATGTAATAGCTTTCTCCTCTTATTGTAAAGTTTGTTAATGGCTGGGGTCCACCAGACTGGACGTTTGCCCTTTGTGGAAAGAGTCTTGGTTTTATTTGGGATTGCCTGATCCATGCAGTCCTGGAGGTGTTCATAGAAGGCATTTGTAAGGGCTTCCGCAGCTTGGGTTGTGGTTTCCTCTGACTCAGGGGCCTTGAAGGATACCACACCAGTCTTGAGTAGTGTGAAGTTTGCTTTAGAGAAGTTCTGCACTATGGTCTTTTTTGTTTGGGGTGGCGGCGGTTTGAGGATTTCCAGTGAGATTAGTTTATGATCAGATCTCACCAATGAGGGATATACTTCCGGTGTGGAGCATTTTGTCCCCATGTTTGTGACAATGAGATCTAGTATATTTTCTCCTCTCGTGGGAACAGTGACTAGCTGTTCCATGGCATTTGAATTTATGAACTCCAGGAACCGTTGGGCTAGAAAGTTAGGGCTTGAGTAATGTTCCCAGTCTATATTCGGGTAGTTGAAGTCACCCAATATGATGGTGTTTGGAGATACATTTATACCCTCCAGTGTCTTCAGGAAGGCTGTGTGGGGTTCCTGAGTTTGAGAGGGTGGCCTGTAGCATGCTACAATTTGTAGAGCAGTTTTGCCTATTGTTAGTTGCACCTGGATGGTTTCCGAAGCTTCATGCGTTGCCACCAACCTGGAGGTGTGAGTATCCTTTATGAATATGGATACACCCCCTCCTTTCCAGTTGAAAAACAAATGCATCTTTTAGGGGAAAAAATAAAAAAACCTTATAATAAGCTGGTTGCGTAAGTGTGCACACCCTTAAACTAATACTTTGTTGAAGTACCTTTTGATTTAATTACAGCATTCAGTCTTCTTTGGTATGAGTCTGTCAGCATGGCACATCTTGACTTGGCAGTATTTGCCCACTCTTCCTTGCAAAAGTGTTCCAAATCTGTCAGATTGCAAGGGCATCTCTTGTGCACAACCCTCTTCAGGTCACCCTACAGATTTTCTATTGGATTTGGGTCTGGGATCTGACTGGGCCATTCCAAAACTTTAATTTTCTTTTGGTAAAGCCATCCTTTTGTTGATTTGGATGTATGCGTGGGGTCATTGTCATGTTGAAAGGTGAAATTCCTCTTCATCTTCAGCTTTCTAGCAGACGCCTGAAGGTTTTGGGCCAAAAGTGAATGGTATTTGGAATTGTTCATAATTCCCTCCACCTTGACTAAAGCCACAGTTCCAGCTGAAAAAAGCAACCTCAAAGCATGATACTGCCACCACCATGCTTCACTGTGGGGATGGTGTTCTTTTGGTAATGCGAAGTGTTGTTTTTGCGCCAAACGTACCCTTTGGAATTGTCGCCAAAAAGATCAACCTTGGTCTCATTATACCGTAACACATTTTCCCACATGCTTTTGGGAGATGTGAAGTATTGTTTTGCAAATTTTAGCCTGGATATCTTTGTGTAAGAAAAGGCCTCCATCTTGCAAACCTACCCCATAGTCCAGACATATGGAGAATACGGGAGATTGTTGTCGCAAGTAGTTCACAACCAGTACCTGCAGAAATTTCTGCAGCTCCTTGAGTGTTGCTATAGGTCTCTTGGCAGCCTCCCTGACCAGTTTTCGTCTTGCCTTTTCATCAATTTTGTAGGGACGTCCAGTTCTTTGCAACATCACTGTTGTCCCATATTTTCTCCACTTTTTGATGACGGTCTTTAATGTGTTCCATGTTATAGCCAATGCTGTGGAAATTTTTTTGTACCATTCTCCTGACTGATACCTTTCAACAATGAGATCCCTTTGATTCTTTGTAAGCTCTCTGCGAACTATGGCTTTTGCTGTAGCAGGCAACTTGAGTAAATGTCAGGAACATCCTACTAGGACAGCTGAACTGTGTTTGGGGTTAATCAGTCTCTTTAATTGATGGTAGATGTGTACCCAAGGAACACTGAATGTTGTAATTAAATCAAAAGGTGCTTCAACAAAGTATTAGTTTAAGGGTGTGCACACTTATGCAACCAGTGTATTGTATGTTTATTTTTTATATTTTACCCTTAACCTATTTGTTTTTCAATTGAATTGTACAGGTTATAGGTCACATTAAAGTTGGGAAAAGTTTTGAAATGATTTATTGTGGTCTTATTTTTTTATATCACAAAAACCTAGCATTTTAACATGGGTGTCCACAATTTTTATATCTGCTGTATCTGCATTCATTGCAAAGGTTTGCATGTTGAACTGCTGCTCTTCTTTGTACGTGTATCCAGTGCCATGATTGTATACTAAAGCTCAAAATACCTTGACTTTGTGTAAATTTTCTGTGCATGTGTTTGTTCAACCTTTGGTCAGTTATGCACAGTTGAATGAATTTCTTTAACTCTTTGCCAGTAGTGACTCGTGTATCTGCCTTTGTCAGACTGCTACTTTTATAGTCATGGGTAAGTTTTGATTTTTGTTGACGTGAGAATTGCATTTGCTGTAATTTTATTTTAACTAAATCTTGTGTACTTGAGGAAAAAAAGTCTCCACTTTGGACCCTTGGGGCCTCCCAATCACCATGATAAATAAGGTGTATAATACCAAATAGACCAAGTTTAGGTGGTATAACATCAGTTGTGTTTCTTTCTGTTATGAGGTGTATAGCAAAACTCTGTCAGACACTGATTTCTGCAGATTATATATGTACGTATATACAGGTATGTGTATTACGTATGTGTGTATATCTATGTTATATATGTATAGATATAGATATATGTAGATGTATAGATATATACGTTTTTTTTTTTTTTTTGCTCACAGTGTGTTAATCTGTGACCTGCTCATCCAATCTGTCTTCTTTAGATGGAAGCAATTAAGGATTTCATTGAAGCCGTGTGGCAGGAAATCCTGTCTTGTGTCCACCATCATAGATTTCTTCCTCTTTGCTATGTATAACTCTGAGTTTTTCAAAGAACGAGTACATCATAATAATATGCCGTAGAGTGAGACACTCTTGCAACAGTATAAACACCTCATGTTCATCATATTGATCACTGCTGCAGTAGCCTTGGCTATAATGGTTAAATCCTGATAAGGATATAACAACCGGCCAGCTTCCAAAGCTTCAGGGCACCTTCCATGTGCCCAAATTGTCAGGTAGCTTGAGATGAGCTGAATAAAAGACAAGTTTGGTTGCCAAGCCTTTCAGAGATTCACTGCTGCCATTGAGTATGTTCCTGTGAGGCTTTTGAGGATCAGTTGCCTCTTTGTGCTATTCCTTCGCTTCCATTTAATAATTATACTTTATTTATACTTTCCTGTTAATGAAAGTTATTTTAAAGGTGCGAGTTTGTGTTTTTGTGGACTGTCACAAGATTGTACTGTACTTCTAAATAGAAATCCTCTTTTCCCAATCAGTTTAGAAGTTGTTTAAAGTAACTGAAAACCATTTTTCTGTGGAAAAAATTGTTTGTTTTCTTTGTTGGGCTGTTAAAGTGTTTGTGTTTTTTTACTGTATTTGTCTGGAGGAAAAAATTACGTGTAAAGACTGTTTTTACCAACATTTGCTACTTGCTTTCCCTGGGAAAGAGAGAGTTTTCTGCTTGACAGTGGGGTGGGGGCTTTGTCCCATTGTCAGTCTTATAGTCACAAAAAGTAAGTTAAACAGCCTTTGTCATGACAGCAGGCTAGCAGTTTGCCTCAGCCATAGATGGGTGACTCTGATGTGGCCATTTGTAGAATTTCAGCCACTATGGACTGGGGGTTAGCCACATCCTCTTTAGCTTTTGGAGTCCCCTTCATGGGCAATACAGAGCCACTCTTGTTAGTTCTGGGAGAGGGAACAGGGAAGGTTTCCCTGTCCTGTCAGAAGGTTGTGCCCATGAGGATGAACGGACAAATACAGGGTTTTCACCTTGGATTTCTGATTCATACTCCTAGGAGAGCTCAGTTTCTGATTCTCCCTGTGGGGGTTTCTCTTTCTGTGAGACTACTTCTAGAATGTGTCAGTGTTTTCAGTGGGAGAACATTGAGGTTTCTTAGCCCCTCAAAATGCCAGGAGCTGTTACAGAATGAATTTCCAGAAGTTATACCCATTCCTCTAGTTTTAGCTGCTTTGGAGGATGTATGTGTGTATCCTGCCTGCAATTTTCCTGACAGTCAGCTAGCTGCCACTAAAAAGGCAGATAGTATGTGTAAAGCTCCTTAGTCTTTTATGTTTTTATGCAGTCTTCCCAAACCTGATCCAGGAGACATAGCTTTAGTTAATCCTTCTGCTGTTAAACGCTTAGTTAATTCCAGTCCTATTTCTGATAAGGATGGGAATATTATTGCTAAGTATGGAAAAAAGTGTACGCTTTTGCAACTTTGATTTTCAGAACTTTGAATTGTCAGGCTCATAAGTTAGGTTGTCTTTAACTAATTGCAAAAGTTTTTTTTTTTTTTTTCTTGTGGGGAAAATTTGCTTTAAATAATTTAATTTCTTCTATTGGTGAAGTCATTGCTAATTGTATAGTGTCTTTAAGACTCTAATACTTGTTCAAGGGCTATGGCCACTGGTACTGTTTTTGAGGAGGTTTGTGTGGCTGCATTCTCAAAACCTCCCAGCAATAAAAATGAGGTTTCCTTTGGATAGAGATTTAGGTTTTTCCCCCTCTGCTGCAGAGGTGATCAGAAAGTGTGATGAAAGGATAAGACGATACAGGGAATCTCTCAGATTTTTCAACACTATTTTTCCAAATTTTCCAAGGTATTGTCTTAACTTATCATCCAGTTTTGGTAAGATACAAAAGCAATCTCATCAAAATGCAGGTAAACAGACATTTAAGAAGAAATGGAAAGGAGGTTTTGAGTAGAATTATGGAAACTCCCAAAACCAAGGATAGTCCATTAAGTCAGAATGACTATTTGAGACTTTGTCTCCTCCCCCTTTCACCCTGACACCCTCTTTTGTCTTCCAGGAAGTCTTAAATTTCCACTTTTCTGTTTGACAACAAATAACATTGGACCATCAAGGTTACAGATGGTCATGGAAGGAAATGTCCCCTTCCCAGGGGGTAATTTCTCATCCTCCAGAACAGACATTAATTTCCACCTGTCTTTCATCGCATTCGGTCCTAGGTAGTGATAGAATGAGTTTCCCTTTCCCAGGCAGGAAAGGGGTTCTATTCATTGATGTTTTTTAGTGCCAAAGAAAGAAAATGCTTGAAGACCAGTTCTGGATTTTTCTTTCCTAAATTTGTTTGTGATAGTGACCAAATTCAAAATTATGTCAATTCACACCCTATTACCTTTTGGTAACTCTAGGTTTAAAATATGCTTATCACATCCCTATTCTTGTAGATTTCAGGTGTTTCTTAAGGTTTTGTGTGTCTGGACCACATTATCAGTTCTGTCTTACTCTTTGGACTATCCACTGCATCAGGAATGTTCAGCAAGTGTCTAGCTCCAGTTATAGCTTATTGCAGGCTACAGGGTATCCACATTTCTCCATACTGTATGACTTTCTTGTCTTTGCAGAGTCTTTTTCAAAGTGTCATGAGAGATCTCTTACACAAGCTGGGATTCCAAGAGAACAATCAGTGGTCTTTCTTGACAATTCCTCTTCACAGGATTGTGATTCTGGGATGTCATTTAGACACCACAGCTCAAAAAGTTTCTTCCCCAGTGAAAGATCTATATATATATCTTTCTACTCTGACTTCTGTCACGCCAAGATTTTGGGTCTCATGGCTTCTATGATTCCCATGATACCTCTGGCAAGATTCCCCATGAGAAAGATACAGTGGTGTCTGAAGTGCCTGGTTCTAGCACCAACTTCCTTATATTTTCAAATCCCAGTGATGGGTTTTGTCAGAAGAGAGATCACTTGGTGGAGATGGTCGATGTACTCGAATCCAGGTCTCCCCTTCTTCCCTTTTTCAATGGAGGTAGTCACCAGACACCTCAGACTTTGCTTGGTAAGAAGTTTCAGAAGGGATAAAAGTATAAGATGTGTGAAACATCAAGGACAGAAGCAAAGCATATAAATAGAAAATAATTGCTTGCCCCGATCAAGGCAGTCAACTCTCTGAATTATTTTTAATCCCCTGGACCTCTTCAGGTTGCTAAAGACAGTACCACAGTAATGTGGTACATCAACAAGCAAGGGGGAACCAGGTCTTTACCCTTTACTGGCTAGCCTTATTAGCTTGGAATATAGCTTCACAGCACAGTCTCACTCTATAGGTATTCCGTCAGAGCAAAATTGTATTTGAAGACCAGCTGGGTAGGGCAAAGGCAGACCCTCATGAATGGAAACTAAATCAGGTAGTCTTTGATTTGATCCGTCTGTGAGAGCATCTCTAGTAGACCTTTTTTGCCTCCTCATTGTACAATCAGCCTGCAAAATTCTGCTCCATGACTCCATGCAAGAAGGCCTGGAAGACGGATGCATTTTCTTTACCTTGGATAGGCATGTTCCTGTATTTTTTTTTCCACCTTTTCCACTAATATCTACGGCACTGCTAAAGATCATTGTGGTGACTCCCTTCTGGCCCAGGCAACAGTGGATGTTCTTCGTGTTTCACTGTTGCAGTCATCACACTTGGGTTATCTGCCTGCAGGTAGCCCTCAGTCAGCCCGAGTACCAGAGCCTTAGTATTTCTGCGTCGGATGCTGTCGCTTCTTCCATGACTAAGTACCCCATTGGGGAACCTTTTTTCTTGCTCTAACTGATGTCAGAAAAAGTTAACAGTTGTCTTGCCTATGGAAAGCAAATACCTCACAAAGATTTTCATTCTTACTGTGTCACTTGTTTAGGCTCAGACCATGATGTCCCTCGCTGTTGGTTTTGTGCCTTGTTTAACGCCCGAACCATTCATCGCTGGGCTATCTTTGTCACTAAATTCTTTCACTTTCGATCTCCATATTCTGAAATGGCTTTGGTAAGCCATCTGACTATCGATCTTCTGAAAAAAACGTAAGGATAAAGACAGAGACAGATGGCATAGGTCCAAAACTGCTGAGGATGCTTCTGTTAAGGTAGTCACCAGTCTGCCAGTACTCAGTGAGGCACCTTTGCAGCCCCTGATGCCCGCTTCTGTGGATTCGCAGGCCTCTGCTGAGACCCATTCAGAGTCCGGTATGCCGCGAGATGTTGCTTCAACTATGGAACCAGTGGATGTCTCTACCTTAGATGGATCCTGAGCCGTTGTGCAGGCACCGACTTCTGAGGGAGTTTTTCATCTAACCGATATTTGAATCAAACCAACGACTTCATTTTTAACCAAAACTACCGAGTTTCTTAGGCTAGTCCACACTACGCCTAGAAAACCGACCAAAGCGCATGCTCAGGCACCCATGCCACAAAAACAAGTGCTTAGAATGGCATAGCAAAATAAATTTAAAATGGGTGGCGAAAGCCAAACACATTCTGGCTAGGCTTATAAATGCCCTAGGGCAGATAGCCTAGTATGAACCTATGAACCTAAGACCTTGTTACGCTGATTAGGGGAAGCCAGTCTTCCTCTGCTAAGAGACAAATAATCCAGTTCCCTTTAGTTTCTACAGACCAGGAGTCCGATGACTCTGACTTTTCTGATTATGAAGACATGCCCTTATCTGCCTGTGAGGATTCAGATGCCGAGGAATCCATTCCCTCTGACTCCCCTCCAGAGGATTTTTCTTTTGGTGAAACCTTACATACTTTGAGAGCATTTCCATTGGGAATGCCAAGACTATCCTCAGTCCAAAAAGAGACTGAGAATTTTTAGAGTTGCCTCAGCACAGGCCTTTAGCTATACCCCCTGTCCTGGATGTTGTGGATGATGTTTTCATGGAATCCAGTCTTACTCCAGACACTTTATTTCCGGCCCCTAGCAAACTAGGCAGAATCCTACTGCTGACCTAGAGATCATTTCCCAGGGACCTTAATGTATTAAGGCTACTACAGCCAAAAATCCTACCCCTTCGGACAGGGATTCCAGATCTTTGGACAGATTGCGTAAGAAGGTATGTACCTCTGCAACTCCTGCTATCGGGGCATTGAATTGCCAGTTTCACATGCTGAAATACCAGCAGCATATTATGGAACTTATTTAACAAAAAGTGGTAATTTTTCCAGAGTGTACAGAAAGTAAAGAATTGCAGGAGTTTATGCATTCTGCAAACCAAGTTAGTAAGCATACTTTACAGTGTGGCTTTGATGCCCTAGAAGCATCTTGCAGGGCAGCTGTTACTGGTTCTGTACTGAGAAAACATGCTGGGCTGAAGAAGCAGACCTTGCAGATAATGTCAAATCTAAATTACTAGACGCTCCTTTAAGTAAGAACCAGTTGTATGGCACCAAAGCAGAAGTTCTTGAAAAGATGGAAGAAAAGGCTAAATCGATGCAAACTGTTAAGGAATTCCTACAAGTGCAACCACCTAGATTCAGTAGGCATTGCCCTTCAAAACACTGGTCCTTTCCAGCCCCCTCCAGGCCTTCCCAAACAAGACCCAGAAGAAACAGACTACCTAGACTACAGTTTCAGGGTATGCAGAGATCTAAGCAATGGAGTGCCCCCACCCCTAAAGCAGGGAGTGGTAAGCCACCTCCATATGGGAAAAGCTGACAATGACTTCTCAACTGTACTTCCCAGCTCTGCCCAACTACTTGTGCCCGTAGGAGGGAAAACTTGCCCTTCATGCAAAAAACTGGATGTCCATCACTCAAGACAGATGGGTCCTCAACATTGTATCCCAGGGGTACAAATTTTATTTCCATTCACTGCCAACCCCAAGCGGGTTTCCAGACCTTCCTCCAAACTAGTGGGCAGAGGCTCAAAACCAAGTACTTTCCCTGCTCAATATCAGAGCTATTCAACCTGTTCCAGTAGAACAGAGAGGTCAAGGATTCTACTCCAGACTATTCCTGGTATCCAGGAAAGAGGGCTCTTGGCTCCCAATCCTGGATCTTTCAATTCTTAACACCTTACTAGTGGTAACAAAATTCAAGCTGCTTACCCTGCAACAGCCTCTCCCTATGTTAGCCAAGGATGCCTGGTTAGTCACCCTAGACTTAAAAGAAGCCTATCTGCACATTCCCATAAGGGAGTCATGCAGGAAATATTTACGTTTTAGGGCAGGGTCTATGCATTATCAGTTCTCTGCACTTCCTTTTGGCTTATCTACTGCACCCAGGGTATTCACAAAATACCCGACTCCAGCCATTGCATACTGCAGGCAGAGAAATATCCAAATTTACCTGTACTTGGATGACTGCCTGATTCAGGCGGACAACTAGGAGTTGCTGCTTAAGCACCTGACATTTGTAAAAAGACCTTCTCACTTCATTGGGATACACCATCAATGAAAAGAAATCACAACTGGTACCCAGTCAAAAGATTGTATTCCTGTGAGCAAGCTTGGACACAACTTCCCAGATGGCATTCCTCACTTAAAAAAAAAAAAACAGGTGTATCTGACAGACTACTTCAAACAAATGGCCACCAGAACCCAGCTATCTGCAAGAAAAATACTGCAAGCCCTAGGGTTCATGGCCTCATCTTCTTCTCTTTCGGCTGTTCCCGTTAGGGGTCGCCACAGCGGATCATCTGTTTCCATTCCTTCCTGTCCACTGCATATTGCTCTGCCACACCAAATGCCTGCATGTCCTATCTCACCACATCTGTAAACCTTATCTTAGGCCTTCCTCTTTTCCTCTTACCTGGCAGCTCCATCTTTAGCATCCTTTTCCCAATATACCCATCATCCCCCCTCAGCACATGTCCAGACCAACACAATTTCGCCTCTCTGACTTTGTCTCCAAACCGTCCAACCTGAGCTGACCCTCTAATATACTGATTCCAAATCTTGTCCATCCTTGTCACATTCAGTGCAAATCTTAACATCTTTAACTCTGCCACTTCCAGCTCTGACTTTTGCCTTTTTGTCAATGCCACCGTCTCCAACCCATACAACATAGCTGGTCTCATTACCCTCTTGTAGACCTTCCCTTTCACTCTTACTGGTATCCGTCTGTCAAAAATCACTCCTGACACTCTTCTCCGCCCATTCCACCCTGCCTGTACTCTTTTCTTCACCTCTCTTCCACACTCACCATTACTCTGAACTGTTGATCCCAGGTACTTAAACTTGTCCACCTTCGCCAACTCTACTCCCTGCATCCTCACCATTCTTCTGTCCTCCCTCTCCTTCACATGCACATACTCCGTCTTAGTCCTGCTGACCTTCATTCCTCTCCTCTCTAGAGCATATCTCCACCTCTCCAGGGTCTCCTCAACCTGGTCCCTACTCTCACTACAGATCGCAATGTCATCTGCAAATATCATAGTCCATGGGGCCTCCTTTCTGATCTCGTCTGTCAACCTGTCCATCACCATTGCAAATAAGAAAGGGCTCAGAGCTGATCCTTGATGTAATCCCACCTCCACCTTAAATGGATCTGTCACTCCCACTGCAGATTTCACCACTGTCACACTACCCTCGTACATATCCTGTACCACTCTTACATACTTCTCTGCCACTCCTGACTTCTTCATACAGTACCACAACTCCTCTCTAGGCACCCTATCATATGCTTTTTCCAAGTCCACAAAGACACAATGCAACTCCTTCTGACCTTCACTATATTTCTCCTTCAGCAGTCTCAGAGCAAACATCGCATCTGTAGTGCTCTTTCCCGGCATGAAACCATACTGCTGATCGCTAATCATCACCTCCCTTCTTAACCTAGCTTCCACTGCTCTTTCCCATAGCTTCAAGCTGTGACTGATCAGTTTTATCCCTCTGTAGATGTTCATCGTGTTACCCTGCTGCAGTCATCACACTTGGGGTTATCCTGTCGTCAGGCGGCCCCGCAATCGGCCTGAATTCCAAAATCTTGCTCCAGCGTTGGTTGCTGTCGCTTCTTCCCTGACGTCAGTGCACCAGGGATATACAAGAGGCATCCAACGCCATTTTCTTCAGTGTTTCTTGCCGTGCGGTGCCCGAAGAAAAAGCAGTTCGCAAGTGCCAGTCGGCCGACACCTGAGATTTTCGAATCGAATTTCAGTCTGAAGTCTTCAAAGCTAAGTACCCCGTTGAGGAACCTTTTCTTGCCTTAGTCCGATGTCAGAAAAAGTTAACAATTGTATTTCTTGTGGGAAGCAAATACCTCATAAGGACTTTCATTCTTATTGTATACCTTGCCTAGGCCCAGACCACAAAGTCACTGGTTGTCGGTTTTGTGCTAGGTTCAATAAGCGAACTATAAAGCGGCGCTTTGATTTCGCACGACACTACTTCAGGAGGAAATTTAATTACACTATGCTGTTGGAGCAGCCGACTACCAGCGTGCATAAAAAACACAAAGATAAAGACAGGCAGCCTAGATCCAAGCCAGACCCCGAGGCCTCGGCTGGGCTGGTCGCCGGTTCTCCGGTTTTCAGTGAGGCGCCTACGCAGCCCCTGGTGACCGCAGAATTGGAACCCCAGACCACTTCGGATTCTCAAGCAGAGAGTTCTAGGCCAACGCAGCCATTTTCTTTAGGCCCTACCGACAACATTGCAGAAGGAGAAGCCGGTGCTGTGGAAACACCTTCGGTTACAGAAGGTGTCTTCAGACCGACTACTCTCACCATAAAATCTTACGCTAAGCTTAAGACTCCTCTCAAACCAAAAAAGACTGCACTTCAGTCTCCAGTTCAAGGCCCCATGCCTAAGAAACAGATGCTTAAAATGGCTGAAGATTTGATTTCTTTAATCAGGGGATCCCACCCCCCCCCCCCCCCCCAGACAAAAGGCCTAGACAGGAGGAGGATTATGCCTCCTCTGATCAAGTGTCTATTTCCTCAGGCTCCTCTGAGGAACAGGATCACTCCTTTCCCCCCTTATGAAGATTCTGATGCTGAAGATTCCATTCCCTCAGCTTCTCCCCATGAAGACTATTCCTTTGGGGAAACCTTACATACTATGAGGGAACATTTCCACTGGGAAGGTCAGGACTACTCCGACTCAAAGAAAAGGCTCAGAGTTTCTTTTACTCCCCCAGCACAGACCACGTGCTATCCCTACAGTTTTAGACATTGTGGATGATGTTTACTTAGAATCTAGTCTAAATCCAGATTCTCTGCCTCCTGCACCAGCCAAACCAGATAGATATTATAGAGTGCCTGACTCACACAAATTCCTTTACAAAAGCCCTGTTGCTGACCCAGAGACAATCTCCCAGGGTCCCAATGGGGCTAAGGCTTCTATGGCTAAAACTCCTGTACCCTCCAAAAGGGACTCCAGGGCACTAGATAGGTGGGGGAACAAGGTTTACACCTCAGCTACTCTAGCTATGAGAGCACTAAATTGTCAATTTCACATGCTGAAATGCCAGCAATTCCTAATGTCTCAAATAAAACAAAAGATGAGCACGCATCCTCAACAGTCTGAATTCAAGGAAATGCAGGATCTGTTGCATGCAGCTGAACAGGTGGACAAACATACTTTACAATTTGGATTTGATTCCTTGTAAGCTTCTTGTAGAGCAGCTGTTACTGGGTCTGTTATACGTAGGCATGCTTGGTTAAAGGAACAAACTCTGCCTGATCATGTCAAAGCAAAGTTACTAGATGCACCCTTACAGCAGGATGTCTTATTTGGGGTTAAAGCAGAAGAGGTTTTAAAGAAAATGGAGGATAAGGCAAAATCTATGCAGATGGTCAAAGATTTCTTACAGGTACAATCCCCACGCTTCAGCAGAAATTGGCCAACAAAAAATTGGTCCTTTCCAGCTTCTGACAGACCACAGAGAGGTAAATACAGATGCCCAAGGGGCAGAGGACAAGCACAAATCCCTTACAAACCTCGCCAATGGGGCACTGCAACACAGAAGGGAGGAGAAGGCAGGTCCCAAACTACTAGAAGACAAACACAATGACTTATACCTCAAACTGCCAAGCAAAACTCTCTTGGCAGTTCCCTTGGGAGGAAAATTAGCACTTTTTTCAGAGAACTGGCTCATTGTCACAAAGGACAAATGGGTCCTAGACATTATCTCACTAGGATACAGATTCCATTTCCACACCTTGCCAAGGATAACAGGAATGCCAAAACTGCCACAAAATCAATGGGCAGAGGCTCAAAAACAAATTACAGCTCTCATGGACATGAGAGCCATTCAACTGGTACCTACACAGGAGCAAGGCCAAGGATTTTACTCAAGGCTCTTTCTAGTCCCCAGAAAGGACAATGCTTGGAGACCCATTCTGGACCTTTCAATTCTAAACACCTTCTTGCAAGTACCCAAATTCAAGATGCTAACACTACAGCAGCTTCTTCCCATGCTGAGCAAGAAAGCTTGGCTAGTAACGTTGGACCTCAAGGAGGCATACCTGCATGTCCCTATCAGACAAAATTGCAGAAGATGCCTCCGTTTCATTGCAGGTTCAACCCATTACCAATTCTTTGCACTGCCCTTTGGCTTATCTACTGCGCCCAGGTTCTTCACAAAATGCCTGGCACCAGTAATTGCATACTGCAGACAGAGAGGAATTCAAATATACCCATACCTGGACAACTGCCTCATCCAAGCTGAAAGCAAGGACATTCTCTTACAACATCTGACCTTTGTAAAACACCTTCTAAGTTGCCTGGGGTACACAGTAAACGAAAAGAAATCAAAACTAGTGCCCTCACAAAATATGACATTCCTGGGTGCCAGCTTGAATACAATGGCCCAGATGGCTTATCTGATTCCAGACAAACAATACAACTAACTCAATACTTCAAAATAATGGCAACAAAGACCCAACTCCCTGCAAGAAAAATTCTGCAGGCCTTGGGCTTCATGGCATCTTGCATACTACTAATACTATTTGCAAAACTGCATATGAGGAAATTACAATGGTACCTGAAAAGCGTATGGACTCAACACAGCCACAGCTTGGAAACAATGATACCTCTCATTCCCTGCCTTCAATAGGAGTTTCTGTGGTGGTCACAGGCATGTCACCTCAACAAGGGTCAGCCTTTCACCTTACCCCCAGCCAGGCAAACTATGACAACAGATGCATCGGACTATGCCTGGGGGGCACACATGGCAGGACGGTGCATTCAAGGCATATGGACTGCAGATCAAAGGAATCTGCACATCAATCAAAAAGAAATGCTAGCCCTACAGAATGCTCTGTCAGCCTTCAAGGACCTCTTACATCCAGGACAGCTTATAATAAGGACAGGCAACACCACAGTAATGTGGTACATAAACAAACAAGGGGGTACACACTCCTACCCTCTATGCAGGCAAGCAATGACCTTGTGGAACACAGCACTGACCTACCAAGTTCAATTACAAGCTCAATTCCTGCCAGGAAAAAAGAACACATTGGCAGACGACCTAAGCAGAAACATCATGGATCCCCA
This sequence comes from Protopterus annectens, assembly GCF_019279795.1. Classification (NCBI taxonomy): domain Eukaryota; kingdom Metazoa; phylum Chordata; order Ceratodontiformes; family Protopteridae; genus Protopterus; species Protopterus annectens. Next base: position 936,347,504 of record NC_056743.1, read on the forward strand.
CGAGTGGAAACTGGATCCACAAGTATTTGCAATGATAACTCAAAAATGGGGCCGCCCAGACATAGACCTGTTTGCCACCCCCCAAAACTATCAGCTATCAAAATTTTGCACAAGGACATTTCACCATCAAGCTTGGAAAGTGGACGCACTCTCATTCAGTTGGAAAATGCTGACAGTATATGCCTTTCCTCCATTGCCCCTTCTCACAAAGGTGCTGCTGAAAGTCAGGATGGAGAGACCCCGAATGATACTCATTGCCCCAGACTGGCCACGCCAGCACTGGTACCCACTACTAAGGAACATGGCCCAGGGCCCACCATGGATTTTACCACAAATTCCTCATCTGCTCACACAGCAAGGCAGTCAGATTCTACACAGCCAGCTCAAAACCTTAAATTTGGCTGCATGGCAAATCACCTAAGCAACCAGACAGTTCCTCTTTCACAAGCTGTTATGGATGTCATTCTGGAGGCCAGGAGGCCCAGCAGCACCAGGAAAGCCTATTCAGACAAATGTAAAAGATTTTGCGCCTGGAACCAAGCTAAAGGCCAAAATACCCTTCAGCCGGACATACCTCAGATTCTACAATATTTAACTGAGATGTTACACAAAGGACTTTCTTTTTCATCTATTAAAATCCACGCCTCAGCTATTTCAACTCCCTACAACACGGATCCTCCCTTATTTTCACATCCACTTCTAAGGCAGTATATCAGAGGGGCCAAAAACATTAGGCCTCCCAGAAGAGCGCCAACACCAACTTGGGACCTCAATTTTGTTGTGGAAAAACTTACGCTGCCACCTTTTGAGCCAGCTTTCTCAGCTGACTTAAAGTTTATATCATGGAAGACTGCCCTGCTGCTAGCAATTACTTCAGCCAGAAGAGTCTCAGAGCTACAGGCACTAATGGCAGTAGAGCCTTTCCTCATTTTTCATCAAGACAGAGTTTCTCTACAAACTAACCCCTCCTTTATGCCAAAGGTGGTATCCAGTGTGGCTCTAAATCAAACCATCCATTTTACCCACCTTCTTTCCAAATCCACAGAACAAAGGAGAAAGACTTCTGCATTCCTTGGACATTCACAGGCAACTACGTTACTACTTGGATAAAGCTAAGGTTTTCAGAAAATCTGACCAACTTTTTGTATCCTATGCTACAGCATCACAAGGAAAACCTATCTCAAAACGGACCATTTCAAAATGGATAGGACATTGCATACGTTTTTGCTACACCCATCATGGAAAACCAGTTCCTGCTAGCATAAGGCCCCATTCCACCAGGACAGCAGCTACATCTACAGCCTTCCTCAGGGGGGTGCCAACCAAGGATATTCTGGAAGCTGCAACTTGGAGTTCAGTACATACCTTCACCAAGCACTATCACTTACCACTTTAAGACTAGAGCTGGCTTCGCCACTGCAGTTTTGCAGGGCCTTCTAGCCTCCTCTAACCCTGTTTGACTCCACCTCCCATCCTTAGCTTTGGGATTCTACCCAAGTGTGATGACTGCAGCAGGGTAACATGATGAACGTAGTACAGTTTTGTACCTACCATAAATGTAGAAGTTCGAGTGTATACCCTGCTGCAGTCCAGGTTACCCTACCTCCATCCCCTCTGACCTAACTAAAACCTTTCAATACCTTACATTCTGATACAACCTTTGTGGTGTATTTGCTTATAGCTGGAGGAATGTTTTGTTTGTGCTAAACTTTTATTATTGGTACTATCTACTGACCACCTTTTGGGGGGGGGGGGGCACCTGACATCTGGGGCAAGAAAAACTGAAGAAAATGGCGTTGGATGCCTCTTGTATACCCCTGGCGCACTGACGTCAGGGAAGAAGCGACAGCAACTGACGCCGGACCAAGACTTTGGAATTCAGGCAGACTGCGGGGCCGCCTGACGACAGGATAACCTCAAGTGTGATGACTGCAGCAGGGTATACACTCGAACATCTACATTTATGGTAGGTACAAAACTGTACTTCACTACAACTCTGCACATCACCCTTACCACCAGCCACTGGGGATGCACAAGCCAGTGCATTTCTTCATGCTAGTCCCAAGCCCGGATAAATGGGGAGGGTTACATCAGGAAGGACATCCGGTGTTAAAACCTCTGCCAAATAACATATGCAGACAACAATACAGGGTTCATGGCCTTATATATTCTGCTAATTCCATATGCAAGACTGCATATGAGGAAACTTCAGTGGTACTTAAAAAGTCTTTGGTGCCAACATTCTCAGGATCTGGAAACAGTCATTCCTATCATACCTTGTCTAAGGACAGAGTTCCTTTGGTGGGCAGAAGCATGCTACCACAACAGGGGACTGCATTTTACTCACCCCCACGCCACCCAGACCCTAACCACAGATGCATCAGACTATGCATGGGGGGCTCACATGGCGGGCAGATGTGTTCAGGGCCACTGGAGCCCAAGGCAAATTCTACTGCACATCAACCAAAAAGAGATGCTAGCTGTACAGAATGCCCTGACAGCTTTCAGATACCTACTCTTATGAGGATAACTGCTGATAAACAGTCAACACCACAGTTATGTGGTATATCAACAAGCAGGGCGGAACCCATTCTTACCCACTCTGCAGGTTAGCCATGGCCCTGTGGAACATGGCCTTGGACAAACAAGTTCATCTACAAGCTCAATTCCTGCCAGGTAAACAAAATTCACTGGCAGACAACTTAAGCAGAAATCTCCTAGACCCACATGAGTGGAAATTGGAGCCATGCACCTTCAACCTTCTGATCAAGAAATGGGGGACCCCAGAAGTGGATCTTTTGCCTCCCCCGACAACCACTAATTAAGCAAATTCTGCACCAGAAACCCTCACAGCAGGGCCTTGGAAGGTGGATGCCCTATCCTTTCAATGGGAAAACCTCTCTATATATGCCTTTCCCACCTCTGCCCCTTGTCTCGAGAGTATTTCTCAAGATAAAACAAGACAGGCCAAGGACAATTCTGATTGCCCCAGACTGGCCATGCCAGCACTGGTACTCACTCCTCCGCAACCTGACAACGGTGCCACCCTGGCACCTACACAAGAACCCAACCCTGCTTTCTCAGCAGGAGGGACAGATTTTGCATCCACAATTGCAAACCCTAAATCTTGCAGGCTGGCTTATTCCTTAAACAGTCCACCAGCAACCCTAAGCAAACAAGTGCTGGACATCATCCTTGAAGCTAGAAGGCCCACTACTAGGAAACCCTATGCTAAAAAGTGGAAAAGGTATTCTTCTTGGATTCAGTCTAAAGGAAAGGACACAGCACTGCCATCCGTGCCTCTAATCCTGGATTACCTAGCAGAACTACTCCACAGAGGCCTATCCTTCTCCTTCATTAAGATCCATACCTCTGCCATTTCGGCTCATTACAATACTGAGCCACCTCTATTCTCTCACCCTCTCATCAAGCAGTTCCTGAGAGGGGGCACACAACTTAAGGCCACCAAGGAGAGCACCCACCCTGGCTTGGGAACTTAACTTTGTACTGGAAAACCTCACGCTTCCCCCTTTTGAACCTGCTGCTACAGCTGAGTTAAAATTCATCTCTTGGAAAACAGCCTTGCTTCTAGCCATCACTTCATCTAGAAGAGTGTCTGAGTTACAAACACTGATGGCTGTGGAACACTTCATTATTTTCCATGCTGACAGGGCTTCACTCAGTACTAACCCTTCCTTTATGCCTAAAGTGGTGTCCAGTGTGGCTCTCAACCAATCCATCCATTTGCCAACCTTCTTTCCTAATCCTCAAAATAAGGGGGAATGGATCCTGCACTCTTTGGACGTGCACAGACAGCTCAGGTTCTACCTTGATAGGACTAAGCCTTTCAGAAAATCTGACCAGCTCATAGTCAGCTTTGCAACAGGAGCAGAGGGCAAGGCCATTTCCAAACAAATCATTTCCAAATGGATAGCACACTGCATCCATTTCTGCTACAAGCACCATGGAAAACCAGCCCCTAAGGGGGTCAGAACACATTCCACAAGGGCCACATCTACCTCTACAGCATTTCACAGGGGAGTCCCTACCAGGGACAATAGTGGAAGCTGCTACCTGGAGTTCTGTACACACCTTCACCAAGCATTACCACCTGCCTATATTTTCCAAATCCAGGGCAGGATTTGCTACAGCAGTCTTGCAAGGCCTACTAGCCAGCCCCAACTCTTCTTGATTGCTTCCACCCTTCCTCAGCTTTGGGAATCAACCCAAATGTGATGACTGCAACAGTGAAACACAAAAAACATAGTACAGTTGTGTACACTTACGATAAATGTAGATGTTCGAGTGTATTCACTGTTGCAGTCTTGATTTCCCTCCCTCTAGCCCCCTATCTCTTAATCTCTCCTTTCTATGGCCTACTGGTACTGGTATTTACTTTTTACTGGTGGTGTTTTCCCCACTATATACTAGCTCTCTATTTGGGGGCTTCTGACATTTGGGGCAAGAAAAACTGATGTAATGGCGTCGGCTGCCTGTGTTTATACCCCTGACGTCATGGAAGAAGCGACGGCATCTGACGCAGAAATACCAAGTCTCTGGTATTCGGGTCGACTGAGGGCTACCTGCAGGCAGATAACCCAAGTGTGATGACTGCAACAGTGAATACACTCTAACATCAACATTTATGGTAAGTGTACCCAACCGTACTTTCTGCCTTCTTTTGGAAAGGATCAGGGGCAATTACCGCAAACTTCCTCATGCAGTCTCTCTACTCTCACAAGAGCAGGGGTGTTTGATGCACTCTGACATAAATCAAATTCAGTTGACTGCCTGGATGATGGTTTTAATTCCTTTCATGCACCTTTTTACCGAGGACATGCAGCATGTACTAATGGAGGCAAGAAAAGCTGATGCTAAAAAATTATATATTAGCAAATAGGTTCTTCTAGTTGGTACCAACAACATAACCAACACTCGTTTGGAGCTTATTATTCTCTGATATCACAATATTTGTACGAGTTACTA